>NC_091480.1:60956285-61200830 GCF_036971445.1 Narcine bancroftii
TCCAGCTGTTTCCTCTCCTTTTGCCTTTCCCCACACCTATCCCACCCCACCATTCACCCACCCAATTCTCTCCGCCACCCATGACCCACCTTATCCCCCCCCCTTCTCAAATTCCCACCCATTCAGCTCCCCCCACCCTAACAACCTGCCCAAAACCTCAATGGTGAGTGGGGTTATGGTTTGTGGTGAAGATGGGACTTTTTGGGGTTTGGGGTTGATCTGGGGTTATGTTTGGCAATATATTGTCTCTGTTGATGGGGTTTTGTTAATCAGAGCACTGGACTTCTTGTCCTGGTCATTCAGCTGAAACCTTCTCCAATGTTTGGGCATTGGAGGTGTGAGGGGGGAAATACCCTGAGTAAAATAATGATTCACTTTATTTATGCCCCTCAAGTTATTTTATAAACCAATAACCTCAGCCTGCTATGCTGCAGGGAGAGACGCCCAGCCTCTCCTTGTAACTCAAGCCCTCTTGCCTCTGTTGCATCCTGTCTAACCTTGGGGTCCAAGTCCATAGATCTCTTGAGGCCGCCACGCAGATTGATGGAACGGTTAAGTAGGCCTCTCGTATCCTGGGTTTCATTAATCATGCAATTGAATTCGGGAATCATGAGGTAGTGTTGCAGCTCCAAAAATCTGGTGAGACCACACTTAGAATATTGTGTACAGTTCTGGATGCCTCATTACAGGAAGGATGTGGAGGCTATAGAGAGAGTGCAGAGAAGATTTACCAGGATGTTGTCTGGATTGAAAAATAAATCTTATTAGGCAAGGTGAGCAGAACCTCATAAGAATAAGGATAAGAGGTGACTTGGAAGTCTACAAGATTCTGAGAGGTGTAGATAGGATGTTCAGCCAGCACCTGTTTCCCAGGGCAGGATCAGCAAACACCCGAAGACATCTGTACAAAGTGAAGGGAAGGAAGTTTAGGGGAGACATTAGGGGTAAGTTTTTTTTTAACACTGTTGGGGGTGCCTGGAATACCTTATTGAGGTGGTGGTGGAGGCTGAAACATTAGGGGCATTTAACAGATTCTTGGACAGAAAAATAGTGTTATGAGGTAGGGAGGATTTAGTTTTATACAGTATGGGTTGGCACAACATTGTGGGCTGAAGGACCTATTCTGTCGTGGACCGTACAAAATGAATGAGGGGAGACTTTATAGAGGTATAGGGGAAAATATTAGGGGGAACTTCTTCACACAGAGTGCTGAGAGTGTGGAACGAGCTGCCAGCTGAAGTGGTGAACGCGGGCTCAGTTTTAACATTAAAGAGGAATTTGGACAGGTACATGATGGGAGGGGTATGGAAGGCTATGGATGGGTGCAGGTCATGTGGTTTGGCACAGACTAGAAGGGCCAAAGGGGCCTGTTTCTGTGCTGTAATGTTCTATGTCCTCTGGTGTTTGCTTTCCCTGCCCTGGGAAAGGGTGCTGGCTGTCTACCTTATCTGTGCCTCTCAGAACATTTTTAGACTTTCAACCTTGTAGACTATACAGTCTGGACTGACTCAGCGATCCGTGAGTAGAAATGGTCAGTCAACGTTTCAGGTCAGGATCCTTCATCAAGACTAAAGTAGGAGGAGGATACATCAAGGGGGAAAGGAGGGAAGCTGGGGGCAGGTTGAGGTGATGGGTATTGGACAGAAGGTGAGAAAAACTGGAGAGACCACAGTGGGGTGGGAAAGAGAGAAAAGTAACACCATGGATACGTAAAGAAGAAAAGGAAACAGTGAAATCAGACAGATGGGGGGCAAACTAAAATGAAAAAAATTGATGTTCATAGCACTGCATTTGAGGCTGTCCAGAAGGAATACGATGTGTGTTCCTCCAGCTGATGTTCAACCTCTCCCTCACAATGAGGACACACATGTCCGTATGGGACTGCTTGGGGGGAATTGAAACGGTTTACTACTGCGAGTTCAAGCTCAGACCCACAGACAGAGGTCAAAGCAGTCACTCAACCTGTTTGGTCTCAGTGATGTAGAGGCTATACCAGGATCACCAAACATAGTAGATCAGGCTGAAGGAGGTGCAGGTTAAGGCCTGGCTCACTTGGAAGGTCTGCCTGTGGCCCAGAGAGGGGGGAGAGGGAGGGGACAAGTGGTGTATCTTCTTCTGTTACAGGGGGAAAGTTTCCAGGATTTAGGCCTAAGGAGGGAAGTTGGAATAAAGCTTGCAAGTTCAGCTCCGATGCCTCGGTTTTGGTGGTTTGTCTGTACAGCACATCCTAAAATCTGGACTGCTGGGGATTGGTTGGTCCGGATTTCAGATTTTCTGGATTCTCAGGCAATACTTTTAAAATTAAAATTTAAGAAGAATAAACAGGCAAATTTTGCTCGTTTATTAACGAAACGTTTTTCCATTCAAAATATAAAGTACAAACACTATTTCCACAACTTCCACGGGGGTCACTTGTTGCTGCTGTGCATCTGTGACGCTTAAGCACACATGCACACAAAAGCTGAGAGTTTTCGAGAAGTCCAGTTTCTCCTGGGCTTTACTGTAATTGAATTGTTTTAAGTTAGAAACTTTGCATGCTATCCATGCAAGTAAATGCAATTATTACACCAGAAATAAGAGCAGGAGTCAGCCACTCATCCTGTTGAGTCCTGCTTCCCCATTCAATGAGATCACAGCTGATCTGACTGTGTGTGGACTTGGCTCCACTTCCCCATCAACCTTAATTCCTTATCTCTTCAATAATCTCTGAGTCTACAATACATTTAATGAGGCAGTCCCCACTGCTTCCTTGGGCAGAGAATCCCACAGATTCACCTCATCTCCATCCTAAATCTACTCCCCAAATCTTGAAGCTCTGTCCCCTCGTTCTAATCTCACCTCCCAGTGGAAACAAGCTCCCTGCTTCTATTTGATCTGTTCCTTTTATCATTTTATGGCTCTATAAGACCCCCTTATCCTAACCTCCACTGAGTACAGTCCCAGACAACTCAATCTCTCTTCATAGATTCACCCCCTCATCTTCGGAACTGACCTGGTGAATCCCCTCTGCACCACCTCCACAACCAGTCTATCCTCTCTCCAGTGAGGAGACCAGAACCTCCATGTGCGGCCTCACCAGGACCCTGACCAGCTGCAGCAGAACCTCCCTGCTCTGAAATAACAAATAAATAAGACAACATTGTCAGTTGTTACAATAATCAAATAGTGCAGGATAGAGAGATAAGTACTAAAAGATAGTACATGGCATTGTATACTTGAACAGTGAAGTCTCATTTGCCAGTGAGAGGTCCATTTAAGGGTCTGATAACAGCAGGAAATAAACTGCTTGAATCTGGAGGTTGGTGTGTTTCAAGCTCATGTAGCTTCTGCCCCATGGAAGGGAGACTGGGGTGGGACGGGTCATTTAATGTGTTGGCGGCTATCCTGAGCCAGTGGGAGGTGTAGATGGAGTCGATGGGGTGTGATGAGGTGTAGATAGAGGTGATGGAAGGGAGGGGATGTGATGAGGTGTAAACAGAGGAGGGGAAGATGAGGTGCAGACGGAGTTGATGTAGAGGAAGGGGTGTGATGAGGTGTAGATGGGGTCGATGGAGGGGAGGGGGTGTGATGAGGTGTAGACAAAGTCGATGGAGGGAGGGGGTGTGAAGAGGTGTAGACAAAGTCGATGGAGGGGAGGGGGTGTGATGAGGTGTAGATGGGGTCGATGGAGGGGAGGGGGTGTGATGAGGTGTAGACAAAGTCGATGGAGGGGAGGGGGTGTGATGAGGTGTAGACAAAGTCGATGGAGGGGAGGGGGTGTGATGAGGTGTAGATGGGGTCGATGGAGGGGAGGGAACATGAGGCGTAGCGGAACCGATGGGTGGGAGGGGGTGTGATGAGGTGAAGACGGGGTCGATGGAGGGGAGAGGGTGCGTGATGGTCTGAGCCACGTTCACAATTCTCTGCAGTTCTTTGCAGTCTTGGACAGAGCAGTTCCCATCCCACGCAGTGATGCTCCCTGAAATACCAGTAAATGTTGGTGAGAGACCTCAAGGATAGGTGGAATTTCCTCAGGCTTCTGAGGAAGTAGTGTGTTTGGTGCACTTTCTTGGTTGTAACGTCAGTGTGGTCTTACCGTGTTGACTTTTTGGGTGCATTTGGTTGCAATGGCTTCCACTTCCCCAAATCTGGGTGATCTTGAGTATGAGAGTTTATTGTCGTACAGGTGCACCAACATTCTTTCTTGCTGCAGCCGCACAGGTTTGCAAAACACCAAGCACAATCATATAAATAAAATAGAAAAGAAAAAGAGATAATAAATATACAAGGCACAGACTAGAAGGGCTGAAGGGACTGTTTCTGTGCTGGAGTGTTCCATGGTTCTAAGGATAGATAAAAGTTCACAATTGAGACAGATCTTTTGGTGATCCTTGAGTAGTGGAAGTCAGCCTGAAGAAAACTGAGGTCCTCCATCAGCCAGCTCCCCACCATGACTACCAGCCCCCCCACATCTCCATCGGGCACACAAAACTCAAAACGGTCAACCAGTTTACCTATCTCGGCTGCACCATTTCATCAGATGCAAGGATCGACAATGAGATAGACAACAGACTCGCCAAGGCAAATAGCGCCTTTTGAAGACTACACAAAAGAGTCTGGAAAAACAACCAACTGAAAAACCTCACAAAGATAAGCGTATACAGAGCCGTTGTCATACCCACACTCCTGTTCGGCTCCGAATCATGGGTCCTCTACCGGCATCACCTACGGCTCCTAGAACGCTTCCACCAGCGTTGTCTCCGCTCCATCCTCAACATCCATTGGAGCGCTTTCATCCCTAACGTCGAAGTACTCAAGATGGCAGAGGTCGACAGCATCGAGTCCACGCTGCTGAAGATCCAGCTGCGCTGGATGGGTCACGTCTCTAGAATGGAGGACCATCGCCTTCCCAAGATCGTGTTATATGGCGAGCTCTCCACTGGCCACCGTGACAGAGGTGCACCAAAGAAAAGGTACAAGGACTGCCTAAAGAAATCTCTTGGTGCCTGCCACATTGACCACCGCCAGTGGGCTGATATCGCCTCAAACCGTGCATCTTGGCGCCTCACAGTTTGGCGGGCAGCAACCTCCTTTGAAGAAGACCGCAGAGCCCACCTCACTGACAAAAGGCAAAGGAGGAAAAACCCAACACCCAACCCCAACCAACCAATTTTCCCCTGCAGCCGCTGCAACCGTGTCTGCCTGTCCCGCATCGGACTTGTCAGCCACAAACGAGCCTGCAGCTGACGTGGACTTTTACCCCCTCCATAAATCTTCGTCCGCGAAGCCAAGCCAAAGAAAGAAAAGAGCGGGGAGGTTGGGGACGTTCAAGAGCCTGATTATTGTTGGATGAAAACTGTCCTTGAACATTGAGGTGCTGGACCTTGGGTTTCTGTATCATCTGCTTGAAGGTAGCAGCAAGAGGTTGTAAAGTAATTTGAAAAAAAAAATCAGTATTGTCTTTTTTAATTCTGTAAAGTTCACTTTAATCAGATAATTCCCATAAATTATAACTAAATTCGAACCATGGTCGCTAGTGCTGTAACGGTGTTGCGCTAACCTCTACGCTAACTGTGCTGCCCTCAACACAACCTGACTCATCCCCACACTAGTGTCCCAATCAGGACCTCGGCACAACCCGACTCACCTCCGTGCAAGTAGCAACAGCAAAAAGAATCTGCATGCATTGAGAGGCATTGCTTGTTCAGTGGGGTAAACCTGTGTGTGTCTAACGGAGTCTCAGCACTCCCCCACGGGGTCCATTCACCCAGCCGCATTTGAATTCATTTATTTATTTCCTTGTACAGTGCAGATACATCAAAATTCTTTCTTCCTGTACACATGCAGGTCTGTAAAATTCATCAACAGCAGTAGTGTCAATACAGTTTTGCACAATAGGTTGTCAATAGTTCATACAGATGTTTTGGTGAACCTGGAGTCATTTATGGTCAGTATTAGGGAAGTATTGGGTGGGTCAAGACCCTGGTAAATATTGGGGAGGATGGGGGAGAGAAACTATCGGAGAGAAGTGTTGGATTTCAGACTTCTATGCTTTCTGCCTGAAGGTATTGGCAAGAAAAGGTTGTGACCATGTGCTGGTCCTTCATCCTTTAAGTTTACAGATGACAACAAAATTGGTGGTACAGTGACAATGAAGAAGATTATTTAAGATTACAAGAAGATAGAGTTCAGCTTGGGAAGTGGGCCAAGGAACGTCAGATAGAATTTAACTCAGAACATATTGAGGTGTTGCACTTTGGTTGGTTAGACAAGGACAGGTCTTACATGGGGAATGCTATGGCTGGAGACTGCTGGGGGACCCCACCAGGGAGTTAATGACTGAAGTGTGGGAGAGGAAGGGGACCCCACCAGGGAGGTAATGACTAAAGTGTGGGAGAGGAAGGGGACCCCACCAGGGAGGTAATGACTGAAGTGTGGGAGAGGAAGGGGACCCCACCAGGGAGGAGGGTGGAGTAGCAATGGCAGGAATTTCTGGGAATAATTCGAAAGGAGCAGGATCATTTCATCCCACTGAAGAAGACGATTCTAAAGGGAGGCTGAGGCGACTGGCTGACAAGGGAAGTTGGAGACAGCATAAAAGCAAATGAGAGGGCATGCAGTACTGGAAAAATCAGCGGGAAGCCGGGAGCTTTTAAAAACCATCCGACAAAAGGGGTGAAAAGATGAAATGTGAAAGTAAGCTAGCCAATAAGAAAAAGAGAACATCAAATGGGTGGCACAGTTGGCATAGGGGTTAGTGCAACGCCTTTACAGCGCCAGCGATTGGGACCGGGGTTCAAATCCTGCGCTGTCTGTAAGGAGTTTGTCTGTTCTTCTTGTGTCTGTGTGGGTTTTCCCAGGGGCTCCGGTTTCCTCCCACCGTTCAAAACGTACCGGGGGTTGGAGGTCAATTGGATGTATTTGGGAGGCACGGGCTCGTGGGCCAAAAGGGCTGTAGGTCTAAATTTATTTTTCTTTTTTTCATTTTTATTAATGTCAAAATTTCACATCCAAAAATATAGAGTCCATATGGATGCATGTTAAAATTCAAAAAGATACATTACACTTCAGTCATATCTCATCATCCAAGGTTCCCCACATTTTAATCAAACAGTTTATATTGTTATTGATATTATTATTTTGTAAAAAAAGGAAAATCTAAACCCGTGACCAAGAAAGAAGTTGTTTGGCCAAAAAAAGGAAAGGAAGTCAGAATTCTTCTTGTAGTGATAAATTACCTCATTAGTCAACATTTCTACCCTCATAACAAATCAAAGATTATAAAAGTAATTCAGAAAGGGTCCCCACAGAGTTTGAAAATTTACATTCAAATCAAAAACTTCTTTTAGTTTAAACATGACATGACGTCGCATAGCCATTGAGCATGAGTAGGTGCTCAATCTGAGCAACACTGCCCTCCGAGCCACAAGAGAAATAAAAGCCAATACATGCATCTCAGATGTCGCTAACGTTTATATCACTCTCTCCAACTATACTAAATAAAGTGGGTAAGGGATTTATTACTAAATTTTTTTTAAATTCAGATTTTTTCAGATATGCAAAGAGTAAAAGTGGACATCAGACCACTGGAAAATGATGCTGGAGAGTGGTAATGGGGAACAACGAATTGGTGGATGAACTAACTGAGTATTTTGCATTGTTCTTCACTGTGGAAGACACCATGATGTGCCAGAAATTCGAGAGAGAGTCGGGGGAAGAAGTGAGTGTAGTCGCCATTCCTGAGGAGAAGGTACTTGGGAAGCTGAAAGTGGATAAGTCATCAGGAGAGCTGAAGAGATTGTAAACATATTCGTTCAGGAATCACTAGAGTCAAGGATAGTTCCAGAGGACTGTAAAATTGAAAATGTCACTCTTCTCTTGAAGAAGGGAGAAGGGCAAAAGATAGGAAATTACACACTGGTTAGCTGAACCAAATGGTAGAACCATAAAACACGAAAGCACAGAGACAGGCTATTCAGCCCTTCTAGTCTGTGCTGAAAACAACATGCAGCTAGTCCCACTAACTTGTTCCCATTTCATAATCCTCCAGACCTCTCTCATCCATGTATCTATCCAATTTATTCTTAAAAGTAAGCCTGCATTTACCATGTCAAATGGCAACTCGTTCCATACTCCCACCACTCTGAGTGAAAAAGTTCCCCCTAAGTCCTTCCCCTTTCAGTCTAAAGCCATGTCCTCTTGTATTTATCTCTCCTAATCTGTGGAAAGAGCCTACTTGCATTTACTCTGTCTATACCTCTCATAATTTTGTAAACCACTATCAAATCTCCCCTCATTCTTCTATGCTCCAAGGGAACTCCAAATTTTGTCTCACCAATGTCTTATACAACCTCACCATAACATCCCAACTCAGTGCTTTGATTTATGATGGCCAAAATGCCAAAAGCATTTTTCACAACCATGTCTACCTGTGATGCCACTTTCAGGGAATGATGTATCTAAATTCCCAGATCCCTTTGTTCCTCCACACTCCTCAGTGCCCTACCATTTACTGTGTATACCCTACCTTGGTTTGTCCTTCCAAAATGCAACACCTCACACATCCCTGTATTAAATTCCATCTGCCACTTTCTGGGCTGTCCACAATGCCTCCAATCTTAGTGTAATCAGCAAACTCACTGATCCAATTTACCACATTATTATCCAGATCATTGATATAGACAACAAACAACAATGGTCCCAGCACTGATCCCTGGGGCACACCACTAGTCATAGGCCTCCAGTCTGAGAAGGAACAATTTACTTCCACTCTGTCTTCTCCCATTCAGCCAATTTTGAATCCAGTTTACAACATCTCCATGGATACCTAGTGTCTTAACCTTCTAAACTAACCTCCCATGTGGGACCTTGTCAAAGGCCTTATTAAAGTCCATGTAGACAACATCCACAGCCTCTCCTTAATCTACCTTCTTGGTAACCTCCTCGAAAAGCTCTATAGGATTTGTTAAACACGACCTACCATGCACAAAGTCATGCTGACTATCCTTAATCAGCCCATGGCTATCAAAATACTTGTATACCCAATAGAACTTGTAGGCTAGATTCCAGAGACCATTATTAACTAAGAAGTTTTGGGGTACATTAAACCACGAGGTAAAGTCAGCATGGTTTCCTTCGGGGAGATCTTGCCTGAGAAGTCTGTTGGAGTTCTTTGATGAAGTAACATGCAGGACAGACAAAGGAGAGATGGTGGTTGATGTTTACTTGGATTTTCAGAAGGCCTTTGACAAGGTGCCGCACTTGAGGCTATGAAACAAGACAGGAGCCCATCATATTACAGGAAAGGTACCATCATGGAGCGAAGGTGGTATGGTTAGCAACACTGTTATAGCCCCAGCCACGGAAACAGGGTTCACATCCTGCGCTGTCTGTAAGGAGATGGTACACTCTCCCTGTGTCTGCGTGGGTTTTCCCCAGAGGCTCTGGTTTTCTCCCACTCTCCAAAACATTCCGGGCGGGGGGGGGGGAGGGTAGAGGCGCTGGTTGTAGGTTAGTTGGGTAACACAGACTCGAGGGCAAAATACCCTGTACCATGCTGATAGTCTAAATTTTAGAAAAGATTGGCTAACTGGTTGAAGGCAGAGAGAAGGGAATAAAGAGGGCCTCTTCTGGCTGGCTACTGGTGATGTGGGGTTCCGCAGGGTTTGGAGTTGGGTGCACTGTGTGTAAATGATGACTGAATTGAGAAGTTTGTGACCAGGTTTGTGGATGATCTGAAGATTTGTGGGAAGATGCATGACTGTTCAGAGAATGGAGATATGTGGATCATATGCAGGCAGGTGTACAGTTAAAATTGGCATCATGTTCAACGTGAGCTGCACTCTTCAATCCATGTGCCCGTCCAAATGCTCTTGAAATATGAGGGCAGTGACAAGTTCATAACTTTTCCTTCTGGCTCCAAGCCAGGGAAAAGATGCAGAGAAGTATTCTGAGGAAGGGCCTTTGGGAGAAATGGGGGTTTTTGAGGAAGGAAGCTCACCATCTCGCTCCCTCCCTGTTGATCTGCAGAGCAAGACCACAGTGAGGAGATCAGTGCACTGACGGAACAACCAGCAAATGATTATATGCAACAGAACTCCAACTCCAACCAGGTAAACAGAGCAATTCTGATCCTGCTGAATGGGGCGGTGAGGGGTGAGGGACGGTGAGAAGGGAGCATGGTACTGTCCCCTGAACCGCTCCCTGTCTCTGAAACCCCCTCCTGACCCTTCACCCCTCCCTGTCTCTGTAACCCCCTCCTGATCCCGACACCCCTCCCTGTCTCTGCAAGCCCCTCCTGACCCCAACACCCCTCCCTATCTCTGTAACCCCCTACACCCCTCCCTATCTCTGTAACCCCCTACACCCCTCCCTATCTCTTTAACCCCCTACACCCCTCCCTATCTCTGTAACCCCATACACCCCTCCCTATCTCTGTAACCCCCTCCTGACCCTTCACCCCTCCCTGTCTCTGTAACCCCCTCCTGATCCCGACACCCCTCCCTGTCTCTGAAACCCCCTCCTGATCCCGACACCCCTCCCTGTCTCTGAAACCCCCTCCTGATCCCGACACCCCTCCCTGTCTCTGAAACCCCCTCCTGATCCCGGCACCCCTCCCTGTCTCTGAAACCCCCTCCTGATCCCGACACCCCTCCCTGTCTCTGAAACCCCCTCCTGATCCCGACACCCCTCCCTGTCTCTGAAACCCCCTCCTGATCCCGACACCCCTCCCTGTCTCTGAAACCCCCTCCTGATCCCGGCACCCCTCCCTGTCTCTGAAACCCCCTCCTGATCCCGACACCCCTCCCTGTCTCTGTAACCCCCTCCTGATCCCGACACCCCTCCCTGTCTCTGAAACCCCCTCCTGATCCCGACACCCCTCCCTGTCTCTGAAACCCCCTCCTGACCCCGACACCCCTCCCTGTCTCTGAAACCCCCTCCTGATCCCGACACCCCTCCCTGTCTCTGAAACCCCCTCCTGATCCCGACACCCCTCCCTGTCTCTGTAACCCCCTCCTGATCCCGACACCCCTCCCTGTCTCTGAAACCCCTCCTGATCCCGACACCCCTCCCTGTCTCTGAAACCCCCTCCTGATCCCGACACCCCTCCCTGTCTCTGAAACCCCCACCTGACCCCGACACCCCTCCCTGTCTCTGTAACCCCCTCCTGATCCCGACACCCCTCCCTGTCTCTGAAACCCCCTCCTGATCCCGACACCCCTCCCTGTCTCTGAAACCCCCTCCTGACCCCGACACCCCTCCCTGTCTCTGTAACCCCCTCCTGATCCCGACACCCCTCCCTGAAACCCCCTCCTGATCCCGACACCCCTCCCTGTCTCTGTAACCCCCTCCTGATCCCGACACCCCTCCCTGTCTCTGAAACCCCCTCCTGATCCCGACACCCCTCCCTGTCTCTGTAACCCCCTCCTGATCCCGACACCCCTCCCTGTCTCTGTAACCCCCTCCTGATCCCGACACCCCTCCCTGTCTCTGAAACCCCCTCCTGATCCCGACACCCCTCCCTGTCTCTGTAACCCCCTCCTGATCCCGACACCCCTCCCTGTCTCTGTAACCCCCTCCTGATCCCGACACCCCTCCCTGTCTCTGAAAACCCCTCCTGACCCTTCACCCCTCCCTGTCTCTGTAACCCCCTCCTGATCCCGACACCCCTCCCTGTCTCTGTAACCCCCTCCTGACCCCAACACCCCTCCCTATCTCTGTAACCCCCTACACCCCTCCCTATCTCTGTAACCCCCTACACCCCTCCCTATCTCTGTAACCCCCTACACCCCTCCCTATCTCTGTAACCCCCTACACCCCTCCCTATCTCTGTAACCCCCTACACCCCTCCCTATCTCTGTAATCCCCTACACCCCTCCCTATCTCTGTAACCCCCTACACCCCTCCCTATCTCTGTAACCCCCTACACCCCTCCCTATCTCTGTAACCCCCTACACCCCTCCCTATCTCTGTAACCCCCTACACCCCTCCCTATCTCTGTAACCCCCTACACCCCTCCCTATCTCTGTAACCCCCTACACCCCTCCCTATCTCTGTAACCCCCTACACCCCTCCCTATCTCTGTAACCCCCTACACCCCTCCCTATCTCTGTAACCCCCTACACCCCTCCCTATCTCTGTAACCCCCTACACCCCTCCCTATCTCTGTAACCCCCTACACCCCTCCCTATCTCTGTAACCCCCTACACCCCTCCCTATCTCTGTAACCCCCTACACCCCTCCCTATCTCTGTAACCCCCTACACCCCTCCCTATCTCTGTAACCCCCTACACCCCTCCCTATCTCTGTAACCCCCTACACCCCTCCCTATCTCTGTAACCCCCTACACCCCTCCCTATCTCTGTAACCCCCTACACCCCTCCCTATCTCTGTAACCCCCTACACCCCTCCCTATCTCTGTAACCCCCTACACCCCTCCCTATCTCTGTAACCCCCTACACCCCTCCCTATCTCTGTAACCCCCTACACCCCTCCCTATCTCTGTAACCCCCTACACCCCTCCCTATCTCTGTAACCCCCTACACCCCTCCCTATCTCTGTAACCCCCTACACCCCTCCCTATCTCTGTAACCCCCTACACCCCTCCCTATCTCTGTAACCCCCTACACCCCTCCCTATCTCTGTAACCCCCTACACCCCTCCCTATCTCTGTAAGCCCCTACACCCCTCCCTATCTCTGTAACCTCCTACACCCCTCCCTCTCTAACCCCCTACACCCCTCCTTATCTCTGTAACCCCCTACACCCCTCCCTATCTCTGTAACCCCCTACACCCCTCCCTCTCTAACCCCCTACACCCCTCCCTATCTCTGTAACCCCTACACCCCTCCCTATCTCTGTAACCCCTACACCCCTCCCTATCTCTGTAACCCCCTACACCCCTCCCTATCTCTGTAACCCCCTACACACCTCCCTATCTCTGTAACCCCCTACACCCCTCCCTATCTCTGTAACCCCCTACACCCCTCCCTATCTCTGTAACCCCCTACACCCCTCCCTATCTCTGTAACCCCTACACCCCTCCCTATCTCTGTAACCCCCAACACCCCTCCCTATCTCTGTAACCCCCTACACCCCTCCCTCCCTCTGTAACCCCCTACACCCCTCCCTATCTCTGTAACCCCCTACAAACCCCCTACACCCCTCCCTATCTCTGTAACCCCCTACACCCCTCCCTATCTCTGTAACCCCCTACACCCCTCCCTATCTCTGTAACCCCCTACACCCCTCCCTATCTCTGTAACCCCCTACACCCCTCCCTATCTCTGTAACCCCCTACACCCCTCCCTATCTCTATAACCCCCTACACCCCTCCCTATCTCTGTAACCCACCTACACCCCTCCCTATTTCAGTCACCTGCTCCAGTCCCGACACCACTCCGTCTCTCTAAACCCCTTCGGTCCCCAACACCATTTCCTGTAACCCCCTCCTGTCTCTGTAACCCCCACCCCTCCAGTCTCCCAAACCTCCTCCCTGTCTAATACCCTCCAGTCCCCTACACCCCTCACTGTCTGTAACACCCTCCGGTCCCCTACACCCCTCCCTGTCTCTGTAACCCCCTCCGGTCCCCTACACCCCTCCCTGTCTCTGTAACCCCCTCTGGTCCCCTACACCCCTCCCTGTCTCTGTAACCCACCCTCCCCACTTCTGGTCCCCACACACCTCCCCACCTCTGTTTGTTCCACTCCCCTCCCTCTCATCTCGGCAACCCCACCCCCAGCATCTTGCAAGCCCTGCTGCTCCACACCTGCTGTGTCCGTTGCACCAACCTGGTCACCTTGCTTTTCTCAGCAGGACTCCCAGCCCTCGCCCCTGGCCCTTCTGGCTGCCACTTGCAGCCGCATTGAATCGCCGTCGGAGAGTGCAGCCACCCAGGGTCTAATGACGCAGGAACCGAGCCAACCCGAACTCGACCTCAGCACCGCTCAGATCACCCAGACGGTCAATGGCTGGCAGATGATCATCCCCACCGTGTCTACCGTTGCGAGCTGTGGCAGCCCTGCCAAGGAAGAGGAGGGCGAGGAGGGGAAAGGACAGACCATTGACGAAAATGGGCAGTACGTCCTCCCCACCTCTCCCCGGCCACAGGTCTTCAGCAGTCTTCCCTCCTCCCTCCAGTACCAAGTCATCCCCCACTTCCAGACCTCCTCCCCCTCCTCCTCCTCCTCCTCTACCTCCTCCTCCACTGGACCCCAGCTTGGCGTCCAGCATGATGTCGGGGGTCAGCTACAGTTGGTGCAGGCCTCCTCCAGGGGAGGGACTACGCAAACTCACTCTGGGGGAACCGGGGCTGCTGGTATCTTGGCAGCGGTGCCCAGTCTGTTGGGACAGGCAGTGCAGATCCGGCAGGGTGCCAACCCCAGCCAGTTCCTGGCCAACATCCCCGTCAACCTGAACGGCAACGTCACCTTGGTACCAGTGGGCAGCCTATCCGCTGCCGTGCCTCAGCAGCAGCAGAATCCCCCTCTCTCTGATCAGGATGGCGGAGGGGGGGGTGAAGGTGAAGGAGGGGGAGGGGGCATCTCTCCTAGAGACAGGCAGCAGGCAGGTCAGGGGGTCCAGGAAGTCGGAGTGTCTCAGCAGCCCAAGGACCATCAGATCCTCCTGCAGCCACAGATCATCCAGGGAGTCTCACCGTCCTCTCTTCAGGGCCAACATTTCAGCTCCCAAACCCTGCCTCCAGAAACCCTGCAAATCCAAGCTGTTCCCAACTCTGGACCCATCATCATCCGTGCCCCCACTGTCTCCCTCTCGGGGCAGGTGGGCTGGCAAACCATCCAGCTTCAGAACGTCCAGGGGGTTCAACCGGGTGGTCAGGCCATCGCCGTGGCCTCTGTCCAAGGCCTCCCACTGGCCCAAACCTCCGGCAGCAACACTGGCACTAGCCTGACCCAACTGGCGGTGGGATCAGTGCCTTCCGGCACGCTGACCGTGAATGCAGCTCAGCTCTCCTCTCTGCCTGGACTTCAGACCATCAATCTCAACGCCTTGGGAGCCTCAGGCATTCAAGTCCACCAGTTACAAGGTATCCCCGTCACCATCGGCAACGCCACTGGTAAGAGGATTTGGAATAGAAACCAAGTGAAAGAAAGACTGCGAGCTTTATGAAATGTTGGTTAGGCTGCACTTGGAGTTTTGAATACAGTTCTGGTCGCCCCATTACAGGAAGGATGCTGAGGCTTTGGAAAGGGAACAGAAGAGTATGATGTGAAGTTTTGGTCACTGAACTACAGGAAAGATATAAATAAGATTGAAAAGAGTGCAGAGTAGATTTACTGGGATGTTTCCTGGACTTAAGGAACCAAGTTACAGAGAAAGGTTAAACAGGTTAGGATTTTATTCCCTGGAGCGGAGAAGAATGAGGGGAGATTTGATAGAAGTATTTAAAATTATGAAGGGGATATACAGAGTAAATGTAGGTCGGCTTTCTCCATTGAGGGTAGGTGGTGGGAGTGTAGAACGAGCTTCCCGCTGAAGTGAGTGCAGGCTCAGTTTTAACACGAAGAATTTGGAAAGGTACATGGATAGGAGAGGTATGGAGGGTTATGGACTGTTGCAGATCAGTGGGACTAGGCAGAAAAATAGTTTGGTACAGACTAGAAGGCCTGAAGGGGTCTCTTTTTGTGCTATAATGTTCTTTGTTTTAAGAGATTCAGCAGGATGTGGCCTAGATTTGGAGGGGATGTGTTACAGGGAGAGGTGGGACAAACCTGGGTTGTTTTCTCTGCAGCGTTGATGTATGAGGGGAGACCTGATGGAGGTTTGTAAAATGATGAGGGGCAGTGATAGGGTGGACTGTTCGAATGGTTTCACCGCAGTGGAACAGTCACACACTGGAGGGTGTGTTTGAGGGGAGGTGGGTTGGGCAAGATTTTTGTGACAGAGTGGTGGGTGCCTAGAAGGGACTGCAAGGAACAGTGGTGGAAGCAGATACAACAGTGGTGTTTGAGAGACTGTTAAACAGACCCTGGATATTCAGGGAGTGGTTTGCGTGCAGGCAGCAGAGCTTGAGCTTGGTTTGGCATTATTTTGGCACAGAGATCATAGGCTGTAGGGTCTGGTCTTGTACTGGACTCTTCTATGTTCCTGTGTGACTTATAGTGGAGGAGGGGTGGGGGGAGTAGTCGAACGACATAACAGTGCTGTGTGCAGTAGTCCAGGTGTGGTCTTGCATTGGGAGGATGTGGATACGTCGGGAGCAGCTCAGACGAGGAGTTTGCAGAGATACCCACTACAAGAAACAAACTGCTGGAGAACCTCAGGAGGTCAGGCAACATTCCTGGAGGGAAAAGGATGATGGACACTTCAGATCTAGGGAATGTAACCTGAATGAAGAGCGGAGGTGTAATGTGTCAAATTGGTAAAAATACAGAGGAGGAGGAATTCCTTGAATGTTTACGGGATGGTTAGCTAGACCAATATGTCGAGGAACCAACTCGGGAGCAGGCCATTTTAGATTGGGTATTATGCAATGATAAGGGGCTAATCAGCAATCTTGTTGTGCGAGGCCCTTTGGGTAGGAGCGATCACAATATGATCGAATTCTCACTCGACATGGAGAGTGATGAAATTAAAACCGAGACTAAGGTCCTGAATTTAAATAAAGGGAATTATGCTGGTATGAGACGGGAGTTGAGCAAGATTGATTGTGTGGTGTTTATGGGGGAGTTGACTGTGGATAGACGATGGAAAGCATTCACAGATCTAATGGAGAAATTGCAAAAATCGTTTATACCGGTTTGGCATAAAAATAAACCAAAAAAGGTGACTCAACCGTGGATAACAAGGGAAATTAGAGACAGGATTGGGTCCAAAGAGAGAGCATATCAATTGGCCAAAAAAAGTACCGCAACCGAAGACTGGGAGCAGTTCAAGAGGCAGCAAAGGAGGACAAAGGGATTAATCAAGAGAACAAAAATAAATTACGAAAGTAAGCTTGCGGCAAATATAAAAACCGACTGCAAAAGCTTTTATAAATATGTCAAGAGGAAAAGATTGGTGAAATCCAGAGTAGGTCCTTTGCAGTCGGAATCAGGGGAATATATAATGGGGGAATAAGGAAATGGCAGACCAATTAAATTCTTACTTTAGTTCTGTTTTTACAAGAGAGGATACAAATAACCTCCCAAGGATGTTGGGAAACATAGAGACTAATGCAAGGGAGGAACTGAAAGAAATCAGTATCTCTAAGGACATGGTCTTGGGGAAATTGATGGGATTGAAGGCAGATAAATCCCAAGGGCCTGATAATCTACATCCTAGGGTACTCAAGGAAGTGGCCATTCAGATAGCAGATGCTTTAAGAATTATTTTCCAGAACTCGATAGACTCAGGATCAGTACCCATGGATTGGAGGGTAGCTAATGTTACCCCACTATTTAAAAAGGGGGGTAGAGAAAAAGCGGGGAATTATGGGCCGGTGAGCCTTACATCAGTAGTGGGCAAAATGATGGAATCCATTATTAAGGATGTAATAGCGGAGCATATGACTAGCAGAGAAGGGATCGGACGGAGTCAACATGGATTTACAAAAGGTTAATCGTGCTTGACAAATCTATTGGAATTCTTTGAGATGGTGAGAGGTAAAATAGATGGGGGAGAGCCAGTGGATGTGGTGTACCTGGACTTCCAAAAGGCCTTCGATAAGGTCCCGCATAAACGACTGGCTTCCAAAATCAAGGCTCATGGGATTGGAGGCAAAGTACTGATGTGGATTGAGAACTGGCTGGCAGGTAGAAGACAGAGAGTTGGGATAAATGGCTCGTTTTCTGAGTGGCAGGCGGTGACCAGTGGGGTACCACAGGGATCTGTACTGGGACCCCAGCTGTTCACAATTTACATTAATGATCTGGATGAGGGGATTGGATGTAATATCTCCAAATTTGCAGATGACACTAAGCTAGGAGGGGTTGTGTGCACGGAAGAGGGGGTCAGGAAGCTCCAGTGTGATTTGGATAAATTGAGGGACTGGGCAGATACATGGCAAATGCACTACAATGTGGATAAATGTGAGGTTATCCACTTTGGTAATACAAACCGGAGGGCAGATTACTATTTGAATGGCAATAGATTAAGAGATGGGGAAGTGCAGAGAGACCTAGGGGTACTTGTACATCAGTCTCTGAAGGCAAGCATGCAGGTACAGCAGGCAGTTAAAAAGGCAAATGGTATGTTGGCCTTCATATCAAGAGGGTTTGAGTATAGGAACAAGGATACCTTACTGCAGCTGTACAGGGCCTTGGTGAGACCCCACCTGGAGTATTGTGTGCAGTTTTGGTCACCTTATCTAAGGAAGGATGTTCTTGCAATGGAGGGAGTGCAGAGGCAATTCACCAGGCTGATACCTGGAATGGCAGGAATGACTTATGAGGAAAGATTGCGCAAATTGGGATTGTACTCGCTGAAGTTTAGAAGATTGAGAGGGGATCTCATAGAAATATATAAAATTCTGGCAGGACTGGACAGAATGGATGCGGAAGGGATGTTTCCAATGATGGGAAAACCCAGAACCCGGGGCCATGGTTTGAGGATAATAGGCAAACCATTTAGGACCGAGATGAGGAGGAATTTCTATACCCAGAGGCTGGTGAATCTGTGGAATTCATTGCTACAGAGGGCAGTGGAGGCAGGTTCATTAAATATATTTAAGAGGGAATTAGATCTATTTCTTCAGTATAAGGGTATTAAAGGTTACGGAGAGAAGGCGGGGACGGGGTACTGAACTTTAAGATCAGCCATGATCTCGTTGAATGGTTCGAAGGGTCGAATGACCTACTCTTGCTCCTATCTTCTATCTTCTATGTTTCTATGTGTGCTTGGTGCAGGCGAGGTGGGGTTGATGGTAGATGGAGCCAAGTGAGAAAAGGAAAGGTGGAGATTGTGGTGGAGGTGACTGTGGGCCACAGGTTACGGACTGGGAAGGTGATGTGTTGAACCGGATCAGGGAAGGAAGGTGGAAAAGGGGATAGGGGGACCCATTGGGTGAAGGTTGGATGGAGTAGATCAGGGAGGGGAAAGAAACTTTTCGACAGGGCAGAGGGAGGGAGTTGTAAAGAAGATGGTGTGTGAAGGAGAAAGGAACCGAAGGGGGCCGCATTTGCTGAAATTAAAGAATTCTTGTTCATACCATTGGGTTGTAGATGACCCGGGAGGAATGTTCCAGCGTCTAGTCTCCGGGTGCCTGAAGTGGGGAGGTTGGTGAGATCAAACGTGGAGAACTGGGGACAGTGTCTATCTCCTTAACAGACGTTAGTGAGTGGGGAGCCGTTTAGAGGAATGGATGGGATGTCTCATGAGGATGGCTGGGACAGGGCGGGCTTGTATCCTCTGGGGTTTAGGGGTGGGGGTGTGAACTGGATGGAAACGTCTCAGATCTCAAGGGGTTTTGGCAGGATGTCTCCTCCTGTGGGAGAATCTAGAACCAGGATCAATGTTAAAAATGGAGGGGTGTTCAGTTTAAGTCAGAGAGCAGGGGGAAGGTTTTGGAACTCTGCCCTTGAAAGATGATAGAGGCAGATCTGTCGTTGTTTTGAAAGTGAAATGATTGTTGATGGGCTATGAGGGTGCATGGGCAGCCATGCAGGTCACCAATGTGGACTTCAACAAGACCTTTCACAAGGTCCCACATGCTGGCCCTTGGTCCGGGAGGTCACATCATGTGGGGTCCAGGGTGAGATGGCAGTTGGGTACAGGTGGTAGTGGAGGGGTGTTACTCAGATTGGAGGCCTGTGACTAGTGGTGTGTTGCAGGGACCATTGCTGGGTCCACACTGTTCAGCATCTTTTGGGATGGCTTGGATGAAAACGTAGGTGACAATAGTAAGTTTGTGGATGACACCAAAATTGATGGTATAGTGGAAGTGAAGGTGTTTCTCTGAGATGAGAACATGATCCAGATAAACTGGGAAAGTGAGCCAAGGAATGACAGATGGAATTTAACTTGGATAAGGTGTTGGATTCTGGGAAGTAAAACCAGGAGAGGACTTGCACAGGAACTATTAGAGAAAAGTGAGGTCTGTCCTGAGAGTGGGGGACCAGGGAGGTGAAGAAGGTGTTTGACATCCTTGCCTTCATGGGTCAGGGCACTGAGTCCAGGAGCAGGGACGTCCCATTACAACAGTACAGGATGTTAGGGAGACCACACTTGGAGTATTGTGCACAGTTCTGGGCACCCAGCTATGGGAAGGATGTCACTGAGCTGAAGAGGGGCCAGAAAAGATTCAGGAGGATTGTAAGACCAGTTATAGAGAGAGAGGCTAAATAGTATGGATCTTTATTCCCTGGAGTTCAGGAGGCTGAGGAGGAGGGACCATCTGGAGGGACGTAGATAAAGTTGTTGTTCAGTGTTTGTATCCCAGCAGAGGAACATCTAAAACTAAGGCACAGCTCAAGGTGAGAGGAGAAAGATTTCAAGGGGACCCAAGGCTTTAATGTGTTGGCTGCAAGAAGTGTCAACAGAATTGAAAGAGCATCTAATACAATGGATGGCATGATGATGGGTTGAATGGCCTCCATGCCTGTGAGTGAGGCTTGGAGGAGCCTTGTACACACACATTGGAGAGGTGAAGTCAGGTTGATGCACAGGCACTCACTCTTGATGAATGCTGCAGAGTCAGAGCGAGTTGGAATGGGATGCGTGGACTCTGTTTCTTTATCCTGGAGTGCATGTGTTTTGTTCAGCTTTGTGTTCAAAGTACCTTGAATCTTCAAAATGTGCAATCTCTGTATTCAAACATGTAATCTTGTCCTCTTTCCTCTTTCCAATACTTTCCCTCCGGTCTCCACACCCCTCCCTGTCTCTGTAACCCCCCCCCCCCCCCCTCCGGTCCCCACACCTCTCCCTGTCTCTGTAACCCCCTCCAGTCCCCTACACCCCTCCCTGTCTCCATAACCCCCTCCGGTCCCCACACCCCTTCCTGTCTCCGTAACCCCCTCCGGTCCCCTAACTGTAACCCTCCCTCTGGTCCCTTCCCCCCCCAAGTGTGTGTGTGTGTGTGTGTGTGTGTGTGTGTGTGTGTGTGTGTGTGTGTGTGTGTAGCTGCCTAAGCTCAGGACATCCCTCCCTCATCCCCTCACTCTTGGCTCTCTAAAGGAGTAAAGGAGTATCCAAACCTCCTGGGAGTGCCCCACCTGAAACGTGTTGTTGTCACTTCCCCCTGTCTACCACTCGATGCCTGGGGGCTGGGTATCCATCGGTCCCTGAAAATGGTCATGCTTGGAGGTCTGATGTGAAAAGTGGCCTGTGGGGTGCTGGCCTTCATTTCTCGCTTTCAGTCTGACACTCAGGAGCTCTTTGGTTTGCTGCACCAGGAAATATTGTGTAGCGTTCTGATCCACATGGACTCAACAGATTTAAAAAATGCTGTAAGCATTGAGAGGGTATACATGTCATGCACCAGAGGATGTGTTTATTGAGGGGGGGGTGGGGTGGTGGGGAAGAAATGTTTGAAAGAGGTGTGTGATGCATATATTTTCTTCCCCCTCCCTCTTCCTCTGGGCGGTTCTGTACTTGTCTTCTCCTGACCCCACCCTGGGCCAATAACTCTCAGCCAGAGGCGTGCTGCAGGAAGTTTGGGGGAGGGGAGGAGGGTAATGTAACTGATAACTAGACAGGGGATGGTGGGCGTTAGGCTGGACACAGAGGGTGGGCTGATAAACTCTGGACTGGAAGAAAGGAAGGTGGATAAACAACAGAAGTTGCAGGAGTTGTCTGGTTCAGATGTTTTGAACTTCAAAATTTCAATGACTGCACTGTGGTATTTTCTCATTGGTGTAATTTGAGATGCAGCCAACCTTGACAAAAAGAGAAGCAGTCAGAACACTAAAACCTACGCTTGTCCCCAAGGGCTACGCATGGTGCTGTAGAACTGGCCAAGCCACATTTTCCCTTTCATGGTTCCTGGGGATTGTGAGAGGCAGGTGGGCATGGATCGCACCGCAGGTGCTCAAAACAGGGGGTCCTAGGGAGTGTGTCAGTGTTTACAGGGGTCCTGGGGAGTGTGTCAGTATTTACAGGAGGTCCCGGGGAGTGTGTCGGTGTTTACAGGGGGTCCAGAGAGTGTGTCGGTGTTTACAGGGGGTCTCGGGGAGGGTACCTATTTCCTGATGTTATTTCACTGTCACTGTGTCTCCTTTAGAGGTTAACCTGGATAGTCTCTCCTCCCTGCAGGAGACCACACGTCACAGTTGAACCTTCATTCTCCAGCCGGGGACCCTGTCAATAAGGATGGGACACAGTTGGAAGAAGGAGAGGCGAGCCCAGAACAGTCTCAGCCTGGCCGGAGATTGCGAAGGGAAGCTTGCACCTGTCCCAATTGCAAGGAGTCGGAAGGGAGGTGAGAGTTGGAATGACCTTTTCCTGTAATCTCCCTTGCTGCCCTTCCATACTTCCCTCCCCCCACCCCTCTTCTCCAGCTGCCCCACTTGAGCTCTGGGGTTCCCCCCTCTACATCCCTCCCCCCCAACTGCTCCACCCCGAGCTCTGGAGCTCCCTCCCAACACCTTAACTCTCTCCTCCTCCAGCTGCTCCACTCCAAGCTCTGGACCTCCCTCCCTACACCTCCCCCTCGGACATGGGTGTTCATTCCAGCCAACACCTCTCTTCCTGCCTCTCCCCTGCTGACTCACTTTGTTTCTTGCCCTCTCTTGTCTGACAGGGGATCGGGGGACCCTGGAAGGAAAAAGCAACACATTTGTCACATTCTGGGCTGTGGAAAAGTCTATGGCAAGACATCGCACTTGAGGGCACACCTGCGTTGGCATACAGGGGAGAGGCCGTTCGTCTGTAACTGGCTATACTGTGGCAAGAGATTTACTCGTTCCGACGAGCTCCAACGCCACAAACGCACCCACACAGGTCAGCGGTTTATGAGATTGCTCAACACGTCTGGGTGCTCCTCCTTCCGCCCCTCCCTCAGCACTCCCTCCTCTCCGCCCCTCCCACAGCATTCCCTCCTCGGTGCCCCTCCTTCCTCTCTGCCCTCCCTCAGGACCTGTGTCTCTCCAGGTTGATTAACAAGACAGGATGGACAGTGATCTTTAACCTGACCCCGCTTTCACTGAGCTCCTCATCAGCTGAGTACCTCCTGGACCACTGACTGAATAGACAAAGAGAGTGTGAGATACAGGGCCATCAAGTCCATACTGACTATCCACATTCCACTTACCTCCAGCCCAATTCACTCTCCTATCTTGCTGTTTGACCCCCCCCCCCCCCCCCCACTCCCTCACCTGCAATCTCTCCCCTTACCCACACACTGCAGGGGGCATTCAGCTGATTAACCCACTGAACCCCCACTTGCACCTCTTTGGGACTTTGGAAGAAACAAGAGGGTGTTGTGGTGGGGGAAATCCCATACAGCCACAGGGTCACCTTGCAGACTCCACACAGAGGAGATTCACTAGGATGTTCCCAGGGCTGGAGTTACATGGATAGGCTGAGACTTTCATCCCTGGAGTGGAGGAGGGTGAGGGGAGAGCCTTTTTAAAGGTTTATAAAACCATGAGGGGCATGGATAAGGTGGGTGGTCACAGTCTTTTCCCCAGGGTCGGGGAGTCTAAAACTAGAGGACACAGGTTTAAGGGGGAGAGGTTTAAAGGGGACCTGAGGGGCATCCTCTTCACGCAGAGAATAGGGGCAGTGAGAGAATCTGCTTCACCTCAAATCGCCACCCCCCCCCCCCCCCCCCCAAGTCCCTGGGACCTCATCCCTCCCATCTTCCAAGAAGATGGGCCACAGGGCCAGTTTCAGTGCAGTGGATGGTGGGCAGTGGGAGGGAGCTGAGAGCTGATGCTGTTCCTTTTCCCTGCAGGTGAGAAGAAGTTTGCCTGCCCTCAATGCCCCAAGAGGTTCATGAGGAGCGACCACTTGTCCAAGCACATAAAGACTCACCAGAACAAGAAGGGAAGTGTGCCGGTGACGGTGATGGGGAGTGTGGGCTCTGGAGAAGCAGCCCTGACTCCCTCGGCCAGCACTCCTCTCATCTCAGCCACTGGCATGGTTATGGAGGCCGTCCCTCACGATGGAATCACTCAGCTGGCAGGGGGGTCATCAGACACAGGGGAGGGAGCCGGCACCTCTGGCCAGTCTGGGCCCCGTACCATCAATGTCATGCAGGTTTCTGACCTGCAGACGATCAACATCAGTGGTAACGGTTACTGAATCCGTGCAGCATTAGTAGGGGAGGGAGGGGATGGGGAGGGAGGGGGTGAGGTGGTCAGGTCCTCGAGGGGGTGAAAGGAGGTAGTCAGGTCCGAGAGAGAGGAGGTGGTGGTCATGTCCTCGAGGGAGAGACAGGAGGTGGTCATGTCCTCGAGGGAGAGACAGGAGGTGGTCATGTCCTCGAGGGAGAGACAGGAGGTGGTCATGTCCTCGAGGGAGAGGCAGGAAGTGGTCATGTCCTCGAGGGAGAGGCAGGAGGTGGTCATGTCCTCGAGGGAGAGGCAGGAGGTGGTCATGTCCTCGAGGGAGAGGCAGGAGGTGGTCATGTTTTCGAGGGAGAGGCAGGAGGTGGTCATGTCCTCGAGGGAGAGGCAGGAGGTGGTCATGTCCTCGAGGGAGAGGCAGGAGGTGGTCATGTCCTCGAGGGAGAGGCAGGAGGTGGTCATGTCCTCGAGGGAGAGGCAGGAGGTGGTCATGTCCTCGAGGGAGAGGCAGGAGGTGGTCATGTCCTCGAGGGAGAGGCAGGAGGTGGTCATGTCCTCGAGGGAGAGGCAGGAGGTGGTCATGTCCTCGAGGGAGAGGCAGGAGGTGGTCATGTCCTCGAGGGAGAGGCAGGAGGTGGTCATGTCCTCGAGGGAGAGGCAGGAGGTGGTCATGTCCTCGAGGGAGAGGCAGGAGGTGGTCATGTCCTCGAGGGAGAGGCAGGAGGTGGTCATGTCCTCGAGGGAGAGGCAGGAGGTGGTCATGTCCTCGAGGGAGAGGCAGGAGGTGGTCATGTCCTCGAGGGAGAGGCAGGAGGTGGTCATGTCCTCGAGGGAGAGGCAGGAGGTGGTCATGTCCTCGAGGGAGAGGCAGGAGGTGGTCATGTCCTCGAGGGAGAGGCAGGAGGTGGTCATGTCCTCGAGGGAGAGGCAGGAGGTGGTCATGTCCTCGAGGGAGAGGCAGGAGGTGGTCATGTCCTCGAGGGAGAGGCAGGAGGTGGTCATGTCCTCGAGGGAGAGGCAGGAGGTGGTCATGTCCTCGAGGGAGAGAGAGAGAGAGGAGGTGGTCATGTCCTCGAGGGAGAGAGAGAGAGAGGAGGTGGTCATGTCCTCGAGGGAGAGAGAGAGAGAGGAGGTGGTCATGTCCTCGAGGGAGAGAGAGAGAGAGGAGGTGGTCATGTCCTCGAGGGAGAGAGAGAGAGAGAGGAGGTGGTCATGTCCTCGAGGGAGAGAGAGAGAGAGGAGGTGGTCATGTCCTCGAGGGAGAGAGAGAGAGAGAGGAGGTGGTCATGTCCTCGAGGGAGAGAGAGAGAGAGAGGAGGTGGTCATGTCCTCGAGGGAGAGAGAGAGAGAGGAGGTGGTCATGTCCTCGAGGGAGAGAGAGAGGAGGTGGTCATGTCCTCGAGGGAGAGAGAGAGAGAGAGGAGGTGGTCATGTCCTCGAGGGAGAGAGAGAGAGAGAGAGGAGGTGGTCATGTTCTCAAGAAAAAGAGAGGGGAGATGGTCTGGTCCTTAAGGGAGAGAGAGGAGGTGGTCAGGTCTGAGAGAGAGAGAAGAGGTGGTCAGGTCTGAGAGAGAGAGAACAGGTGGTCGAGGGAGAGCAAGGAGGTGGTCAGGTCCTCCAGAGAGAGTGGGGGGGAGGTGGTCAGGTCCTCATTGGGGAGAGAGGAGGTGGTCAGGTCCTCGAGGAGAAGTGATCGTGCTTGAGGGAGAGAGAGAAGGTGGTCAAGTCCTCGAGGGAGATGGTGATTGGTCAGGTCTTTGAAGGGGGAAGGTTGTCAGTTCCAAGGAGGGGGGGTGATCAGGTCCTTTCCCTCCTCTCCCCCTCCCACTCCCTCCCTCCCTCTCACTGCCCCCTTCCCAGCCCCTCCCTAGCAGAAGCAGCAGTGAATGAGATTTACTACATTGACAGCAGGCTCTTTAAGCATGGGTTTCCTTCAGTGGAGACACCATACAGCTTAAACCCCTCAGCCTTCTGTCTGCTTTTACTTTCACAAAAAGAAATATCTTGAGAGTTCACCGAAGATGATCTGTTTTTTAAAGTGCGTTCAGTTTTTTTACTCTGTACGTAAAGATTTGTTTTTTGCTCTATATAATTAAGTGATTCACCTCTATTTGGGAAGATTGAATGAAGGGTTGAGAACGTTGCGTGGGGTGGGAGTTTTAACATATTAATCCCTTTCTTCTGTCCACAGTCCATGCTATCCTGAGTTACCCTGCTGCTCTTTTGCACAATTCTCATATGTACTCTCTTTCTCCCAATAGTAGGGCAAGGCTGGAGGAGGGCTGAAAGGCCTCCTGTCCTAGTGCAACAAGCCAGAGAGGGGCTGAATGGCCTCCTGTCCCAGTATAACAGATAGAGAAGGGTCCAAGGTGATGCGACCCACTTGCTTGTGTTCCCTCAGAACCTTTCCCATCTGCAGACCTGTCCAAATGTCTGTTGAACAGTGTTAATTGTCCCACCTCGACCACTTCCTGTGGAAGCTCATTCCACACACCCACCACCCTCTGTGTGTGTGGGAGGGGGTAGTTGCCCCTTGGGTCCTCTTGGTGCGAGGGGAGTCTGGGATTTACACTGGAATTTGGGCATGGGTTGGGAAAAGAGGCTGAGGAATCTGGGTGGTCTCACTCATCATGACATAAACTGATTTCCCCCTTCTCCAGTAAGCTGTGTCCTATCCCTGTTGAATTTGCAGCCGTCTTGATGTCCCCGCCCCCGTGTCGCAGGGGTTGCTGACGACTGGGGTTACTGGAGCACCCTGCTGTGCAGGGAAGAGGAGGCTAGAGTGGAGACGGAAGGAGATTGATAATGGTCTCACAGTGCTCCAGACCTCATGCCCAGTTTTCTGATCCCACCGATCATGTGCAGACAATCATGTCCTTTAATTCTCCACAGCTTTGAATCGCTCTGACAGTGCAGCTCCCAATATCCTGCTTTTACTTCCAAATTATCTTGCAGTAACTTGGCTCCATTTCAATCCTCTGTGGCTGTTTCTGTGGAAAAAGTACAGCAAAGGAAAAGAACAGATTATCTTGGGTATATTTTGTAGAGAATGTTAGCAAGATATTTTTTCCCCTGATGGGTGAGATCGGGGAGCGGATATGGGTGCAAGGGCTTGTCACCTGCCTTCTGTTTGATGGAAGAGATTTATTTTTGCTGTTTTTTTAAAAAATTTAGAAAACTATATATCTATTAAAAAAAAAGAAAAATATTTGTAATTTTAGTCTGTGGCATGGGACAGGCAAGAGCATGGAGCTGGAGATTCCTGGACTCGTGTAATGTGTGCGAGGGCACAGTGTATCAGTGGATGATTGTACAGCCATTATCAATCATGTAAATATATATATATTTTTTAAATTGTGATGCATTTCCTTTCCTCTTCCTCTACTATGCACCCAACCCCAGTTGATGTACAATCCTTCTCACTACCAGATGTTCCAAGTGGGGCTGAGGTGAGCAGGACTCCAATTCGATCTCCGATCCAAGCAGGGAGCAGTGAGATCACCAGCCAGGGCCATTGAGAGCACATGGAGAAGTCTCCCTCCTCACCATAACCTCCACACATTCTGTCCAAACAACCTTAAAAATTCCACATTTGGAACTATTTCCACAGGGCCTTGAGCCCCTGAAATGTGTCGAGTTGAAATTCTCTCTGCGTTTCTGCAATTAATTGACCCACTCTCTCCCCACAGCCCTGTATCAGTCCCCACACTCTCTCCCCACAGCCCTGTATCAGTCCCCACACTCTCCCCACAGCCCTGTATCAGTCCCCACTCTCTCCCCACAGCCCTGTATCAGTCCCCACACTCTCCCCACAGCCCTGTATCAGTCCCCACACTCTCCCCACAGCCCTGTATCAGTCCCCACACTCTCCCCACAGCCCTGTATCAGTCCCCACACTCTCCCCACAGCCCTGTATCAGTCCCCACACTCTCTCCCCACAGCCCTGTATCAGTCCCCACACTCTCCCCACAGCCCTGTATCAGTCCCCACACTCTCCCCACAGCCGTGTATCAGTCCCCACAGCCGTGTATCAGTCCCCACAGCCCTGTATCAGTCCCCACAGCCCTGTATCAGTCCCCACAGCCCTGTATCAGTCCCCACAGCCCTGTATCAGTCCCCACAGCCCTGTATCAGTCCCCACAGCCCTGTATCAGTCCCCACAGCCCTGTATCAGTCCCCACAGCCCTGTATCAGTCCCCACAGCCCTGTATCAGTCCCCACAGCCCTGTATCAGTCCCCACAGCCCTGTATCAGTCCCCACAGCCCTGTATCAGTCCCCACAGCCCTGTATCAGTCCCCACAGCCCTGTATCAGTCCCCACAGCCCTGTATCAGTCCCCACAGCCCTGTATCAGTCCCCACAGCCCTGTATCAGTCCCCACAGCCCTGTATCAGTCCCCACAGCCCTGTATCAGTCCCCACAGCCCTGTATCAGTCCCCACAGCCCTGTATCAGTCCCCACAGCCCTGTATCAGTCCCCACAGCCCTGTATCAGTCCCCGCAGCCCTGTATCAGTCCCCGCAGCCCTGTATCAGTCCCCGCAGCCCTGTATCAGTCCCCGCAGCCCTGTATCAGTCCCCGCAGCCCTGTATCAGTCCCCGCAGCCCTGTATCAGTCCCCGCAGCCCTGTATCAGTCCCCGCAGCCCTGTATCAGTCCCCGCAGCCCTGTATCAGTCCCCGCAGCCCTGTATCAGTCCCCGCAGCCCTGTATCAGTCCCCGCAGCCCTGTATCAGTCCCCGCAGCCCTGTATCAGTCCCCGCAGCCCTGTATCAGTCCCCGCAGCCCTGTATCAGTCCCCGCAGCCCTGTATCAGTCCCCGCAGCCCTGTATCAGTCCCCGCAGCCCTGTATCAGTCCCCGCAGCCCTGTATCAGTCCCCGCAGCCCTGTATCAGTCCCCGCAGCCCTGTATCAGTCCCCGCAGCCCTGTATCAGTCCCCGCAGCCCTGTATCAGTCCCCGCAGCCCTGTATCAGTCCCCGCAGCCCTGTATCAGTCCCCGCAGCCCTGTATCAGTCCCCGCAGCCCTGTATCAGTCCCCGCAGCCCTGTATCAGTCCCCGCAGCCCTGTATCAGTCCCCGCAGCCCTGTATCAGTCCCCGCAGCCCTGTATCAGTCCCCGCAGCCCTGTATCAGTCCCCGCAGCCCTGTATCAGTCCCCGCAGCCCTGTATCAGTCCCCACAGCCCTGTATCAGTCCCCACAGCCCTGTATCAGTCCCCACAGCCCTGTATCAGTCCCCACAGCCCTGTATCAGTCCCCACAGCCCTGTATCAGTCCCCACAGCCCTGTATCAGTCCCCACAGCCCTGTATCAGTCCCCACAGCCCTGTATCAGTCCCCACAGCCCTGTATCAGTCCCCACAGCCCTGTATCAGTCCCCACAGCCCTGTATCAGTCCCCACAGCCCTGTATCAGTCCCCACAGCCCTGTATCAGTCCCCACAGCCCTGTATCAGTCCCCACAGCCCTGTATCAGTCCCCACAGCCCTGTATCAGTCCCCACACTGATCCCATTGCCCCACTCCCCCCCACAGTCCTGTATCAGTCCCCACACTGATCCCACTGCCCCGCTCTCTCCCCACAGCCCTATAATCAGTCCCCACACTGATCCCACTGCCCTGCTCTCTCCTCACACTGATCCCACTGCCCCACTCTATCCCCACAGCCCTGTATCAGTCCCCACGTTGATCCCACTCTCCCCCAGAGCCCTGTATTAGTCCCCACACTGATCCCACTGCCCCACTCCCATACTGAGGAAACTGGTTTACGAGGGCTCTGCAGCTGCCTCACTCGCCACTGCTGTTTGACCCCAGTCAATTTTTTGAAAACCTTACTTTGATGGAACTGGTTACAGAAGTGGGTGGCTGTTCTCCATTGTGTCATCTGGGACGGTGTCTTCTTGCTCGCTCTCCTCCTCTTCCACCCTGGCCTCTTGCTTTCCCTCCTTCACCCCTCTCCCTGTATCCCCCTCCACCCTCACTCAGCCTTTTGTGACAACCCTGAGCCACCTTGATACAAGTGTATATCTCATTTAGTGTATAATTCATTGTTTTACTTTTAATTTTTTTTTAAATCTATATGACAATGTAATGTTTTAAAAAAAAAAAAACTTTTTTCCTTTTGTACAAAGTCTGGATTGACTGTAGAGATCTGTAGCAAACGTGTATACCAGCGATTAAAATTTTTTAATAAAACCTACTATATTTTTTTGGTGGATTTTGTTGGTTCATCACCCTGCTTCCAGCTGGTGAAAGCTGGTAGTGTACTGCTACGCAGAGACACCCCTGGGATGTTAGTGCATGAACTGAGGAAAGTGCTGGAGAAACCCACCACATGTAAAAAGGCAGTTAACATTTCAACAAGAGTGCGTAGGTTTAAGGAGTGGAAGGAAATTTGAAGGGGACCTTTTTTCACACAGAGTGGTTGATATCCAGAACTGACTACCAGAGGAGGGGGATATAGTTCCTGGGTTAAAGAGGCATTTCAACAGTCATGGAACATTCCAGGGCACGGACAGGCCCTTCGGCTTACATGTCTGTGCTGAGCATGATGCCCAAATTGAGCTCCATCTAGCTGCCTGCCCATGATCAGTTACCTCCACGTTCATGGATTTGTGGAAGCCTCTCAAAACACCGTTGAAACTGCTCCTACCACTACCCTTGGCTGCCCCTTCCAGGCACCCATCACTCTTGGTGTCAAAATCACTGGGGGGACTCACCATGGGATTCCCACCCTCTGATCCCTCAGCCAGTGGTTTTCAACCATTTATTTCCCACTTGCACCCTCACTCTAAATAACTTCTAACTAATCCCACTCCCTCCAAATCAAAGGAGTAGCCATGGGTTCCCGCATGGGTCCCTGTTACACCTGCCTGTGGGCTTGGTGGGGAAATAATCCATACTGCAAGCCTACTCAGGCAAGATTCCACCCCCCCCCCCCAACTCTTCCTCTGGTGTATTGATGACACCAGCGATGAATTTGTCAACTTCATTCACTTCAAGTCCAACTTCCACCCTGTACTCAAACTCTCCTGGTCCATCTCCAATAACACTCTCCCCTTCCTGGATCTCTGTCTCCATCTCAGGAGACATGTTTTCCACAGATACATTTTACAAACCCACCAACTTCAACAACCACCTGGACTACACTTCCTCACACCCTGTCCTCTGCAGGGATTCTATCCCCTTCTCTCAATTTCTCTGTCACATCTGTTCCCAAGATGAGGTCTTCCAGTCCAGATCTTCTGAAATGTCTGCCTTCTTCCACAAATGTGTCTTCCTCTCCACCATTCACTCACATCTCCATTTCCCATTCATCTGCCCTGGCCCCCTCTGCCCCCAGACACAACAAACATAGCTTCCCCCTCATTCTCACCAACCACCCCACCAGCCTCCGCATCCAACACATTCTTCTCTGGAATTTCCGACACCACAGGATCCCACCACCAGACACATTTTTCCTTCTCCCCTCTCGGCCTTCCGCAGGGACCGTTCCCTTCACGATTCCCTCGTGCACTCATCCCTCCCCACCCATCGCACCCCTGGCACCTTCCCCTGTGCCTGCAGGTGATGCAACACTTGTGCCCACATCTCCTCCCTCACCACAGTCCGGGGCCCCAAACAGGCCTTTCACGTGAAGCAACACTTCACCTGTACATCCACAGGACTTATTTACCCTTTCTGGCTTTCTCTACATCAGGGAGGCCAGCCGCAGGTTAGGAGATCGCTTTGATCAGCATCTCCTCTCCATTCACAACAACAGTGACCTCCCCGTCGCCAACTATTTCAATTCTGGGTCACACTCCCGCCCTCACATGCCTTGTGTACTGTTCCACCCTGACCACCCGCAGATTGGAGGAACAACAATTTTCAGTCTGGGCCCCCTCCAACCACATGGCGTGAACATTGACTTCACTGGTTTCCACTCAACCTGCTCACCTTCTTTTTCCTCTCCCCCCTTTTCCTGTCTTTCCATTTCTTTCACCTACACAGCCCTGCCATTCCCCTTCATTGCTGGTGTCTCCTTCCTTTCTCCTCCTAGCATCTCCTGCCTTTCCCCCTCCTACCTTTTTGTTCAGACATTTGCCAGTATTTTCTCATACTTTGATGAAGGGCACAGCCCCGAAGCGTTGGTTCTGTATCTTTCCTTTGGCTCGATAAAGGACACGGTTTGACCTGCTGAGCTTCTCCAGCATTTTGTGTTTTTACTTCCACCTGAAGTAATTCCTTATGAAATACAGAGCACCTGTGGCATAGGATGCCATTAGTGCTCTATGGTAAAGGATTACACAGGATGCCATTGGTGCTCTGTGGTAAAGGATTACTTAAAGGTGATATGTGAGTGGAAAAAAAGATTGAGAACTACTGGCCGAGACTCTTTACAACAGCTCTCAAGCTCTTGAACTTCCCCATTTGACCCTAACCTTGACCATCAACCCCTTCGTGACCACCAGAAGGTCAGTCTACACTACTGATGGCTCATTTTTGCACTACAACCAACTGAATATTATTTCATTTCTCTTCCTCTTTATATCTATTATCTCTTTTATTTTTGTGAGATCTTGCGTGTTAATTGTACTTAAATTGTTGGTATGTTGGCATATACCACATTATCCTTCCCCATCTACAGGTCAGAGGTGAGAGGGAACACTCCCCACTTGTCTGAGAGGAGTTAGTCCATGCATTCAACATCCACCACATTATCCTTCCACCATCTACAGGTCAGGACAATAATCTCTTAATTGATTTATTTATAAAGATGTCTTAACTCAATGGCAACAAAAGGTGGCTGGAGCCCAGAACACTGTTCTGAACATCTTTAGCAATGTCCTATGGATGGATGGTTGGAGCCCAACCACTCTCTTCCCATGGGAGGCGGTGTCCCATCAACTTGGGTTTTACAGGGGTTCCCTCACCCACACTCTGGCCCATCATCTCTGTGAGTTTAGGTTCACTGCCATCCAAACCCTTCCACCTCCTTCCTGCGAGGAGATGCTCGTAACCCAGTCTCCAAGTGTCCTCGCACCTCCTGCTCGCTGGGTGGTGCTGTAACCCAGTCCTCCTCGCACTTGTTGCAATGAGCCCTCCCCGCCTGCACGATGGCGCTGCAGAGTGCCTTTCGGGCCTGCCGCCTCCAGTGCTGAAGCCGCGGAGCTGCGTGTTGCAAGAGGCAGGATCAAAGCGCCCCCGGGTGGGCGCGGAGCGTTCCTTATCACACCCTTCCCCCCCCCCCCCCCCCCCCCCACTTCTCTGCTGTGGTCAGGCCCGAGTGCAATGGCGTTCAGCAGGTTGTGGCTGAAGATGGGCTACGCAGCTGTTGGCACCGTGCTGGGCCTGTCGGCCTTCCTGTCCTGGACCATCGGCTTCATGCAGCCGGCCACCGCTGCCTTCGGGGGCTTGTCAGGTGAGGCGGGGCCTGCCCACACTCCCGTCTGCTCCTTCTGCGAGCGGTCTGGCAGGTCACCCCTACCATGCACACTGCCGTGTGGGGAAGGGGAAGCACTGGGTAGGGGTCATTCAGGAGCCTGATGGCTGTGGGGAAGGCACACTGCCATGTGGGGAGTCACAGTGGGAAGGGAGAGTACTGGGTGGGGTCATTCAGGAGCCTGATGGCTCTGGGGTAGAAGCTGTCTTTAACCCTGTTGGTGCGTGACCTCACACCCCTGAGTCTTCTCCCCGACGGGAGGAGGGAGAAGGGAGCGTCCAGGGCGGGACGGATCCTTCAGGATGTCGGCTGCCTTTCCCGGGCAGTGGGAGATGTAGATGGAGTCTGTGGAGGGGAGGGGAGGTTTACGTGATGTTCTGAGCTCCATTCAGCTCCAGCTTCTCCCAACTTTGAGCAGATCAGCTCCCATCCCACGCTGTGATCCACCCAATATGTCTGCTCTCGATGGGGACCTGAAGAAGGTATTGTGGGACCGGGGGCCAATAAACTAACTTTGTGTTCAATGAAAGGAGAGGGGGGTTGGTGCTTTTTTCACCGTCTCATCAACGTGCTTGTCCCAGGTTTGCTGCCATTGAGGGAGAAGCAACAAGCCACTTGTCCTCTCTCCACTGAGGATCGGGCTTTGGCAGTTGGCAGTGTCACCCTTCCCACAGGGGTCAGTGATGGGCCCACAGTGGGTTCACAATATACACCAATGATCAGGAAGAGTGGGGGGGAGACGAGTGTAACGTATCAATATTTGCTGATGACAGTGAATGGGGCAGAGGATGAGGAGAGTCTGCAGAGATACAGACATGTTCAGTGAGTGGGCAGGGGTCTGGCAGATGGAGCAGACTGTTGGTAAATGTGAAGGTATCCACTTTGCAAGGAAAAATGGAAGATCAGATTATTGTTTTAAAAGTGAAAGGTTACAGCATCCTGTTGTGCAGAGAGACTTGGGAGTACTTGTGCATGAATTGCAAAAGGTTGGTTTGCAGGTCCACCAGGTCACAGGAAGGCAAATGGGACATTGGCCTCCATGTCTGCATGTCTGGGGGCTCCGGTTTCCTCCCACCGTTCAAAACGTGCCAGGTTGTAGTCAATTGGGTGTAATTGGGCAGCACGGGCTCTTAGGCCGAAAGGGCCTGTTGCCACTCTGTATGTCTGTATTAATATTAAATTAACTGTACAGGGTCCTGGTGAGGCTGCACGTGGAGTAGTGTGTGCTGTTCTGGTCACCTCTCTGGAGAAAAGATAGACTGGCTGTGGAGGTGGTGTAGAGGGGGTTCCAGAAATGAATGGGTGATCTTATAATGAGAAGGTAAGTGGAACGATGGCCTTCATTGCTGGAGGGATGGGATTTCAGAGTAGGGAGGTTCTGCTGCAGCTGGACAGGGTCCTGGTGAGGCCACAGGTGGAGTACTGCATGCAGAACTAGTCTCCTCAGTGGAGAAAGGATAGACTGTTTGTGGAGGTGGTGCAGAGGGGACTCACCAGGTTGGTTCTGGGGGTGAGCCTGTGGGGGGGAGATTGTCTCTGGGACTGTACTCAGTGGGATTCAAACAAATGAGAAGACATCTTATATAAACAGAACATAGAACACAGTAACCCTTTGGCCCATGATGATGTCACCTACACAAACATCTAAACCTTCCCAACCTAGTAACTCTTTTTCTTCCATCCATGTGCCTGTCTAAGTGTCCCTAATGTTCCAGCCTCCACCACCATCCCTGGCAAAGTATTCCACACACCTAACACTCTGTATTAAAAAAAACACCCCTGATGTCTCCCCTAAACTTTCCTCCCCTCCCCTTCAACATATGTCCTCTGGTGTTTGCTACTGTCACCTTGGGGAAACAGGTGCTGCCTGTCCACCCTATCTATGCTTCTCATAATCTTGTAGATCCTCTATTAAGTCACCACTCATCCTTCTTTGCTCCAAAGGGGAAAGTCTCAGCTCTGCTAACCTTGCCTCATCGGACACATTTTCCAATCTAGGCAACATCCTGGTAAATCTCCTCTACACCCTCTCCAGAGCTTTCACCTAATGAGGTGGCCAGAACTGAATACAACATTCCAAGTGTGCTCTCGCCGGGTTTTATAGAGCTGCAACGTTGCCTCTTGACTCTTAATGAAGGCCAACATATCACAAGCCTTATCTACCTTATCTCTCAAGGTGACCTTGAGAGATGTATGGATTTCAATCCCAAGGTCTCTCTGTTCTTCCACGCTGTTAAGAATACAACCATTAACCCTGTACTCAGCTTTCAAATTTGACCTTCCATACTGCATCACCTCACACTTATCCAGATTGAACTCCATCTGCCACTTTCCCGCTCAACTCTGCATCCTGTCTATATCCTTTTGTAACCTACAACAACTTTCAGCTCCATCCATGACTCCTCCAACCTACAAAATTATCAAAGGATTGACAAGATAGAACCAAGGAAGGTTCTTTCCACGGGGATGAGATGAGAACATGCGGAGTTATAAGCTGCGATATAACATGGGTCTCTCTCTTCCCCCCATTGTTCCCTCCCTCTCCCCGCGCTCCCCTCTTCTTCCCCCTCCCTCCTCTCCCTCTCTCTTCCTTCTCTTTCCCCCTCTCTCCCTCTCCCTTCCCCTCTCACCCTCTCTCCCCACTCTGTCCCTTCTCTCCCCCTCTCCTCCTATCTCTCCCTTCTCTGCCCCAATCTCTCCCCACTCTCTCCTTCCCCTCCCCTATCTCTCTCCCCACCCACCTCTTTCCTCCCCAGGAGTTCTTGCCCTTTGGACCCTGGTCACCCATGTGATGTACATGCAGGACTTCTGGAGGACATGGCTGAGGGGTCTGCGCTGTTTCCTGGCCGTGGGCCTGCTCTCGGCCTTTGTTGCCCTGGGGGGCTTCATCACCTTCCTGACCCTGGCCATCACCAAACACCAGAGTGAGTCGGGCGCGAATAAGGGAGGGGTGGGAGGTTGGCTGCTGAACGACAGACCCTGTCAGTGAGGCCTGGGTGTGTGTGTTTCTGCGACTGTATGTGTATGCGTGTGTATGACTCTGTGTGTGTCTGCGTGTGAGTGACTATGTGAGCATCTGTGTGTGTGTGAGACTATGTGTGTGTGACTGTGGTTGTGCCTTTGTTGTGTGTGAGAGAGAGAGACTGTGTGTTCAAGATTCCTTCATTGTCATGTAATATTACAGGAAATTGCCTTCTGCCTGCTGTAAGGCAAAGATTTGCCATTAGCATTGCCCGGTGCCCCTGACAGTCATGGAAAGAAAAGCAGAAGAATCAATGAATGTCCATGGATTCGCCTCCAGCCCCCGCAGCCTCTGCAGCCGCACAGACTCCTGCACGATCCATCGGCAACACAAACCCAGATCCAAACCTCGGACACTTTGGCCTTTGGTGTCTGACACCAATTGGGAACCCTTCCTGCCCTCAGCACCCTCACAAATCTCAGATTCGATACGGGGTTCCCATGAGTCAGTCCCTGGCTGCCTGTGTGGGTTCCTCACCCACTGACCACCTTGCTGGTCCACCACTGTGGTCACCGTCCTGTGGTGCGCATGTGTGTCACTGGCCATTTTCACACTGCACGTGAGCGGTGACCCTACTTTGTCCCGGTGAAATTCTCGGGAATTCAGGACCTTCCAGGCTTTTCATGCTGTGATCCAAATTCCTAGGAATTTGCCCTCCCCAGCAATTTAGGGGGGTCCCGCCCCCAACTGATGTTGCATTTCACACTCACAGGAGTAAGAGTAAGTTCACCCTCCCCATCCATCAGTTGTTCGCCCGCTCGCTCCCTCTCCACCACGCTTCAGCACGTCACGACGGCGACACAATGCAGGACGAATGGCCGACTTCGATTCCCATAATCCCTCACGCAGCTGGAACTGCTCTGGGAAATCCAGCTGCATAAGAGATTATGGTTAAGAAGGTCAACCTTTCATCCTGCATTGTGCTGGTGTCGTGATGTGCTGAAACAGCCTGCTGTTGTCGGGCGGTAAGTATCTTTTAATTTTAATCATCTACGTGACACAGCATGTAAGCGCTGATGTCACGAAGCTTCCCCTGCTTGGCCATTTGCCTTTTCATATTGCAGTGAGAAGGTGGTCAGGAAATTTTCCCAGGGCCACAGACCTGTTTAAAAATCCTGGGCCAACCTTTTCACGCTGTAGGTTCACGGGAGCGTTCCCGGGAAACTTCACTTTACACTGTGGTGTGAAAAAGCCTAGTGTGTGTCTGGGTGTCATTGCATGCATGTGCGTGTGTGTGTCTGAGTCTGTGCGTGAGTGCAAGTGTGCATGTATAGGTCTCTGTATATGCGTGTACACCCCTATATGTATCTGTCTGTGTGCATGTGTATGTGTACTCAAGTGAGTAGGGGTGATTGTGTTTGGGTGTGCATGCATGCCTGCGTGTGGCCTGTTTGTGTTTGTGAGTGTGTATGTGTGTGTGCACATGGATGGTCTGTCCTGCACACACACACAGCCTTCCCATCCACCTTTGATTGTGACCCTCGATGTCTCCAGACTTCACTAGCCAGGATCACTGGGAGCTGGTGGGGACATGGCAGGAGAGAAATCCATCTACCCCACCCCCCTCCTCCTGTGGCGTGAGGGGCAGAAGCCCACCTCTGCTTGTGTTCCAGTGCAAAGAGCCTTGTCTGTGTTGAGGTGGGTGAGAGGATGGGAAAAGGTCTGGAGGTGGATGGAAAGCACTGGGGATTAGTTAATCAGACATTCTCTCCCACTCCAATCCCCCTCTCCCCCCTCCCCTTTCTCTCCCCCCCTCTCTCTCTCCCCTCCTCTTTCACCCCCTCTCCTCACTCCCCTGTCTCTTTACCCTCCTCCACCTTCTGTCCTCACCCCCACATCCCACCCCGGTCTCCCCCCATCCCCCCAGGTCTGACGGATGTCCACAGTTACTACCTGACCTGTGTGTGGTGTGTTGTGTCTCTGAAGTGGGCAGCCATCCTCTCAATCTACGCCCACCGTTACTGCAACGAGTTTTCCGACATCAGCATCCTGAGCGACTTCTGACCTCGTTCCGACCCTGGGGCTGCACCAAGGACAGGGTCAAGACTCTGTGAGTGAGGGGTCATGGGCAGGGACCCAGCCCCTGAGGAATAGATATAACTCCCGTCACTCAGAGCTCCACCTCCCCACGGGATCTTCATCGTGCCTTCACCGAGTTGGCTCCAGCTAGCGCCATGGTTCAAAAGTCGTAGTGGGGTCGGTTTTAACTGTTCATTTATTTGTGTTCTTTCTCTCTCCCCATCCTCCTCCCCTCCCAACTCCTCCCACTTCCTCTTCCCTCCCACTCCATCTCCCCTTCCCTATCCTCCCTCTGCCTTCTCCCCTCCATCTCCGCCCTCCCTCCTCCATCTCCCCCTCCATCTCCCCTTCCCTATCCTCCCTCTGCCCTCTCCCCTCCATCACCCCCTTCCCCTCCATCATCCCCCTCCATCTCTGCTTTCCCCTTCCCCATCCATCTCCCTCCTCCCCTTACCCTTGCCCCTCCATCTCTGCCCTCCTCTTCCCCATCCATCTCTCTCCTCCCCTCTCCCGGCCCCATCTCCCCCCTCCCCAAACTACCTTTCCGTGGTGTCAGGGACCTTTTTTGTCGTCACTGCCCTGGTGTAGATCCAGTGGTCCTAACGGGAGCTCCCTTTTCCCTCATTCTCTCTCAACCCCCTTTGTGCAGCTCTCTCTCTCTCTCTCTCTGTACCTCTCTCATTTTCTCTCCAACTCCTCTCTTGCTCTTTCACTTTCTCTCTCTCTCACTCCCCTGCTGTCTACCTTTGTTTCTCTCTTTCTCCCCCTCACTCTCTCTATTTCTATTACTACCGATATCTCTCATTCTCTCATTTTTACTCTTCCCATCTTTCTCTTCTCCATCCCTTTCTCTATCTTTCTCTCTTCCTTATGCCTTCCTATGTCTCTCCCCCAACCCCCTCTCTCTCTATATCTCTCACTTGTTCTCTCCCTCTCTCTCACTCCCGCTCAGGGTAAAAGGTCAGATAATGTAAATGGTGGGAGATTGCAGAGTTCTAAGTCCCAGAGTGCTCTGGGTGTTCCACTGATTCACCGGGGTCTTGTGTATGGGTCCAGCAGCAGTGAGGAAAGCACACAGGATGTGACCGGTTACCGCATGGAGATTGGATACAGAAGTGGGGAGGTTGTGCTTCAGTAGTACAGTAAGACCAGACTGACAGAGCAGGGGACAGTGTCCGTGTCCTCATTTAAGGAAGGGCGTTAGTGTGTTGGGAACAGTTCAGATTCCTCCCTGGAATGGGTGGGACAGGGTGGGCTTGTATCCCCTGGAGTTTGGAGATGAGGACCAGATGGCAATGACTCAGATCCCAAGGCTGGGTGTGGGGAGGACGTCTTCTCAGAATCGAAAACCAGGAGGTCACTGGTTAAAAACTGGGGTGACTTGGTATTGAGGGAGGGAGTGAAGGGGGGGGGGGGGTGCTGGTGTTAAACGTTGGGCATTGATGCTGGTACACGAGGACATTGCGTGACCTTGCAGTGTTGAACTCTACAGACATTACATCGTGTTCGCAGTAAGGATTCAATGTTACTCATCAGTTTGATCACTTTATTCAAAATAAAAGCTTCCTGACAAAGAGCTTCAAATCAGACCGTTTCCCCCACCCCCCCACTCTCCTTCATCCAATTGAGCAGAAAGGGGACTGGGTGTTTCCTGCACACACTCCCCTGTGACATAAATGAGAGCAGGTCTAATCCGAGCCATAGCTACAATGTCCTGCGACTGACTGCTTGGTCACGGGAACTGTATACAGTGCTCCAGGTGTGGTTTGTCCCAGAGATACGGAGATGGGAACTGTACGGTGGTCCCGGTGTGGTCTGACCCAGGGATACAGAGACGGGAACTGTGCATGATGCTCCCGATGTGGTCTGTCCCAGGGATACGGAGACGGGAATTGTGTACGGTGGTCCCGGTGTGGTCTGACCCAGGGATACGGAGACGGGAACTGTGCACAGTGCTCCTGGTGTGGTCTGACCCAGGGACACAGAAACTGTATTTGAACTCCAGGTGTGGTCTGACCCAGAGATATGGTAACCCCTTCCAGTCCCTACACCCCTCACTCTGTGTTTTACACCAGAGAGTGTGTGAGGGGACAGGGCGGGGGGGGGGGGCGTGAGGGGATGGGAAGGGTGCAGGGGACGAGGTGGGGGGAGGGTTCGAGGAGACGGGGGGAGGGTTCGAGGAGACGGGGGGAGGGTTCGAGGAGACGGGGGGAGGGTTCGAGGAGACGGGGGGAGGGTTCGAGGAGACGGGGGGAGGGTTCGAGGAGACGGGGGGAGGGTTCGAGGAGACGGGGGGAGGGAAGCTATGAAGGGACAGGGCAGGGGGGGTGTGAGGGAACGAGGTGGGGGGAGTGCGTGTGTGAGGGGACGGGCGAGTGTTCAAGGGGATGGTGCGGGGAGATTCGGTGGCCTGTAAAAAGTTGAGTGATTGTCCTGGATTTCAAGCTGAGTTCAGTTTCTTTGAACTGAATGTCATTTCATTGGCTCTCAGTAACGTCCAAATATTTTAGCATTGCCCAGACAGAGCAGACTAAAGCAGAATGTTTCGATGTCGGATTCCTGAAGTGTTCAGTGTTCTCCACCTTGCTCGCCTCCGGTTGATGTTCCACACCCATGGGCTCTGGATAGAGATCTCTGTACCCTCTCTGATGCTGCACGGCACTAATGGACGATGCGCCGTTCCCACAAAATAAACTGGCGGAGCTGCTGGACCTGGGGTGGGCAGGGAGCGGATTCACAATGTTCCCTTGCAGGGTCCTGCTGGCAAATACCAATGGCTCTGTACAGGCTTTAAATGGCCTGTTGAAGGAGCTGACTTTTTTGTAATCCTGTGACCGCGGGGTCTGGGCCCAAGATGGCGGCGCCTGTGTTCAGCCGTGGCCTCGAAGGGTTGCAGACTGGGGGAGCAGTGGACTGGTGCAGGGCACCAGTAATGTGGAGACTCCCCCTCCCCGCACCCCCCCAACCCCCGCTGTTAAGAAGGAGAAGCAGAGGAGACAACTGTGAGGATGGTGACGACGGTGGCAGACCAGCGAGGGGCTCTGTGGTTGAAGACGACTTGTGGGCGAGGAACCCACACTCGGCTGCTAGCTGCTGGAGACTAATTCATGAGAACCAGGTATCGGAGACAGGATTCAAGAGGGTGCTGAAGGCAAGGTGGGCCCCCGAAGGGCCCTGGGTGCTGATGGCTTCCTCACCGTCTGGCGTTTGGATCTGAGTTCATGTTGCCGATGGTTTGCGCTGGAGTCTTGTTCAGCTGCAGAAGAACACTCAGTGACTGAGGGGACTCTCTTTTGCTTCTCTTTCTCTGACTGTAAGGGGCACCAGGCAATGCTTTTGGCAGACTAAAGGCAACAGACAAAAACCAGAACTTGGCCTGGTTGGCAGTGAGAGGAGTCCTCCCAGTCAGATTTTTCCTGTACAACTGGAACATTAGAAACATCTTCTCCTCACTGACGATCCACACAGGCGCACCTGTGCTTAGCCTGTGCTTAGGATGTGTGCTTAGCCCACTGCTCTACTCACTCCCCACCCATGACTGTGTGGCCAGGCACAACTCCAATGCTATCTATAAATTTGCCGATGACACCACAGCTGTCGGCAGAATCACAAACGTCAATGGGGAAGTGTACAGGAGGGAGAGAGATCAACTCGTTGAATGGTGTAACAACAACCTTGCACTCAATGTCAGCAAAACCAAGGAGATGATTGTGGACTTCAGGAGGAAGTCAGGGGAACACGACCCAGTCCTCATCGAGGTCTCAGTAGTGGAGCGGGTCAAGAGCTTCAAATACCTGGGGGTCCTAGATTTAACACCAATTCCTTTGGTGGCCACCTTCAGCACAACAGGAGGGATCTCTGGTTCAGAGTCATGCCAGTCCTTTTGGCAAGGTGAGCAATTTTACTTAAATGGAAGGATGCTGGTGATCAATGGTTGTGTGACATCATATCCTGTTTGAACATGCAAAAGGTTCATTATTCAATTAACAATTCAGATAACAAGATTCCAGAGGTTATGGGGTCTTTTCTTTATATTGATATTTTTCAACCTTTTTTTTAGTACCAGTCATCTGGCAACGCGGTTCGGTTTTTCTCCTCTTCTTTCCATCTTTTTTCTGCATTATTAGTTTTTTTTCTAAAAATGGTATATGCTATTTAGAACATTAATTATGGATTATGATTTACAATTTCTGTATGTTGGTGATATACAGAATATCTTATTTAGTTTATGTCACTATCTTCTCTTCAGGCCATCCATCCCATAGGATGATGATGGTTCCTTTCAGTCAGTTTGTGGGGTTTGGACACCCCAGTCCTCAGAAAGGAACAGCATGTGTGTGAATGGATTTTTGGGGAGTAGGGGTTTGCACAGGTCCAGACCCAGCCTCTCGATATCCCCTCCCAGATCCAGTGGCATGGTGAGGTCCAAGACGATCAGGGGGTGGGGGGTGGGGGGGAGAGCTCTGTTGCAGTGAATGGCCGGACCAAGCTTCGATGCAAGGGATGCCTTTCCACGCTTCACAGCACGTGTTTGCGAGAGAACCGTTGACCCTGTAGTGGTATATCATGCATGATGTCATTACACCACTAGGTCACCAGGTGAGCCACCTGATGACCTTGTATATAAGTTCGGGGGGGGGGGGATTCCTTCCCCCTCATTCTGGCCGAGGCTTGTACAGAGGCAAGACCAAGGCCTCAAAGCCTAGCTGTATACCAGTCTATTAAAACATGTGTTTTACCTGCACTCTGCCTCGTGTGGTTTGATGTTAGTAGCCTACAATTTAATAAACTACTATACATCTCCAGAATGGGCGCCCCGCTAGACCTTGACTCAGCCAAGACCCGACTCAGGGACCCAGAAATGGAAACGGGCCCTGCACACGTGCAGCTGAAAACGGATCAGCCAGAAAGCTGCGAGATCAGGATCAAGAACGAGGGGGGTGCCCACCCCAGAGTTGTGGTGGATTTCGGAGGTGTCAGAAACACCCCGGGGCAGGTAACGAGTGGCAGAGTGCCTTACCTGTTCACGAACTCACCGGGACCAGAATCAGCCATGCAGCATGGGGGGATCCTGGGACAAGTAACGAGCGGCAGAGTGCCCTACCTGTTTGCAAACTCACCGGGGCAGCACGCGGGGTACCTGGTGTACGACCAGGAGTCATGCCAGACACAGGTGAAGGGCATACGGCAAGTTGCTTTGCCAATCGCGGTTTACCGGCAGGATCGAGGGGGATGGACTGTTACCCCAGAGCCACCCCCAACCGTCTCTGATTCCCCGGAGGGGGCCCACGTCTCTGCAGGGGCGAGCGACCACGTGCAAGAGGGATCAGGCCCAGCACGCGCCTACCCCCCAGCTATTGAACCACAAGCTGAGGCTCAGCCAGGTACTGTGGCCAGAAAAGCTTGAGCTGGATCCCAGAACCCCTGGTGTGAGCATGCATTTTGGCCGGTGATATAGGTGTTTTTTAAATTATGCGGGGGTAGAGGGAGCATCAGAGGAGGAAATGCTGATGCTACTGCTGGCTCAGCTGGGGGGGTTCGTCCGTACTCGTTAATTCAGGATGCCAAGTCATACCAGGAAGCAATGGAAACTCTGCAAAGACACTATAATAGGGGGCACAGTGAGCTGCACTCCAGGCACAGACTCATGACCAGGTCACAGCAAGCAGGGGAATCTGTTAGAGACTTTATACTCGCGCTAAAGGATTTGGCGAGGCCTTACAATTTTAAGTCAGTATCTGCCCAAGAGTAAGCAGACGACCTGGTGAGCGACAGAATTGTAGCCGGGGTCAGGTCAACGAAGATAAGACAGAGGCTGTTGGAAAAGAGGATAGTGAGGTTAGATGAGGCTGAAACCATTGTGGAGGCTCTGGAGGACTCTAGGAGGGAGCTAGAGGAGTACACTGAGCTGGACTCATGGGCCACTTACAGGGAGAGGTGCACGGGTGAACAAGGGCAACATTCCGCAGCAACTGCCTCATTAGACTGTTCCAAGTGTGTTTTTTGCGGGCAGCTAAAGCACCCCAGAGCCCACTGTCCAGCTAAGGAGAAGGACTGCTCGAGGTCTGGAAAGAAGGGGCATTATGAAAAAGTATGCAGAAGCCTCAAGGCTCCCACCAAAGCCCCCTCTCATGCAAATGAGAGGTGGGAAAGATCTTCTCCTTCCCCCACAGGCAAGACGAAGCAGAGTGCCATGTGCTATTGGCCATCTTGGGACGCCAGGCAGAGGACACAGCGACCAGATGACATCTTCGGTATCGAGTACTACGATCGAGGTTGGGATGAAAGCTCCTATCAGAATGGAAGAAACGCCAGGCTGGCCTCATTGCGACTGAATCAGGCGAATCCGCTCGACCTATTGGATGCAACAGTATTAAGGTTAACGGGGCTACTGTAAATTGGTGGATAGTGGGAGTACAGAGAGCTTTATAGACCAAGGGTTGGTAGAACACCTCGCATTAAAAACATACCCCAGTGACCATCAGATCCTAATGGCATCTAACAACAACGTGACTAAGGACAACCACTTCTGCAGGGTCACTCTGGAGATCCAGGGTATGGCGTATGAGGAGTTTAAATTGCTGGTGTTCCCACGCCTCTGTGCTCCAGGGATTTTCAGTGCCAACTGAAAAGCATCACAATGGTGTACAATGGGCCACTTCCCTCATTAATCCTTAGAAGGAAGCGTTACTGCAACCTCATGGCCCTGAACATAGAGCCCCCCCCCCCCCCCCTCTATTCATGCACCTCATGCCTGACTGCACCAAGAGCAGGAGGTACAGCCCAAAAGACAGGAAGTTTATCAGTGCAAAAGTCCGTAGACTCTTGCAGGAGAACATTATAGAAAAGAGTTCCAGCCCTTGGAGAGCACAAGTAGTGGTAGTGAATTCCGGGAGGGAGAAGAGGCCTATGGTCGTAGACTACAGTCAGACCATCAACAAATTCATGCAGCTGGATACATACCCGCGTATCACGGACATGGTAAACAGCATTGCCCAGTACAAAGTGTTCTCCACTATCGACCTCAAGGCAGCGTACCACCAGTTGCCCATTAGAAAAAGCGAAAGGATATATACGGCGTTTGAAGCGAACAGCAGGTTGTACCAGTTCCTCCGCCTCCCCTGTGGTATCACCAATGGGGTATCCCTGTTGCAGCGGGAGATGGACCGCATAGTGGATTAGTACCACTTAAAGGCGGTGTACCTGTACAACGTTACGATCTGCGGCCACTCACAAGCTGACCATGATGCTAATCTTCAGGCAGCAAAGAACTGCGTTCTAACGTACAATCAGGATAAATGTGTCTTTAGCATCAGGAAGTTAGTGATCCTGGGCTACGTGATGCAAAACGGGAAAATCAGCCTAGACCCGGCCCGCATGCTCCCGCTGCTAGTCCTCCCCATCCCTCATTCTCAAAAGTCATTAAAGAAGTGTCTGGGGCTGTTTGCATACTATGCGCAGTGGGTCCCCAATTACGCCGACAGGGCCCGCCCACTCATAAAGACCTCAACTTTCCCCTCAGCCCTGCTGCTATCAAAGCCTTCAAAGAGATCAGGGATCTGATCGCGAAGGCAACCCTGCGATCCATTGACGAGACAGTCCCTTTTCTGGTAGAGACCGATGCCTCAGACGTGGCGTTGGCTGCCACCCTGAATCAAGAGGGGCGGCCGGTGGCCTTTATCCCGCGGACCCTCCAGGGGTCCGAGGTAAGACACTTGGCAGTGGAGGAGGCCCAGGCCATTGTGGAACCAGTGCGGCACTGGAGACATTTTCTGGCCTGTAAAAGCTTCACTCTTATCATGGACCAATGATCCGTGGCATTCATGTTCGATAAACAGAACAAGGGAAAGATAAAGAACGATAAAATCTTGGGCTGGAGGATAGAATTGTCGACGTACAGCTACAACATCCTATACCGTCCAGGGAGGCTCAATTTTTTCACTTTCTCACATGTCCAGATTTCATGAATTGTTGTTCCATTTCTTTTTTACAACAAAAACATCTGTCAGATACTGTTGGGTCCCATTTATTTAACTTTTGAGGTGTAATGTATAGCCTGTGTATCCAGTTATATTGTATCATACGTAACCTCGTGTTTATTGTATTTCCCATAGTTCCAGAGCATAACTTCTCCCATGTTTCCTTCTTTATCTTTATGTTTAAATCTTGTTCCCATTTTTGTTTAGTTTTACCATTTGTTTCCTCATTCTCCTTTTCTTGCAGTTTAATATACATATTTGTTATAAATTTTTTGATTATCATTGTATCTGTAATCACATATTCAAAATTACTTCCCTCTGGTAACCTCAGACAGTTTCCCAATTTGTCTTTCAAGTGGGATCTCAGTTGATAGTATGCCAACACTGTATCTTGAGTTATATTATATTTATCCTTCATTTGTTCAAATGATAGTAATTTATTTCCTGAAAAACAATTTTCTATTCTTTTGATCCCTTTTTTTTCCCATTCTCTGAAGGAAAGGTTATCTATTGTAAAAGGGATTAAGTGATTTTGCGTCAGTATTAGTTTTGGTAATTGGTAATTTGTTTTATTCCTTTCTACATGAATCTTCTTCCAAATATTGAGCAGATGATATAATACTGGAGAATTCCAACGTTGTACCAATTTTTTATCCCATTTATATAATATATGTTCAGGTATCTTCTCCCCTATTTTATCTAGTTCTAATCTAGTCCAATCTGGCTTTTCCCTTGTTTGATAAAAATCTGATAGGTATCTTAATTGTGCGGCTCTATAATAATTTTTTAAGTTTGGCAGTTGTAAGCCTCCTTGTTTATACCATTCTGTTAATTTATCTAGTGCTATCCTCGGTTTCCCCCCTTTCCATAAAAATTTCCTTATTATTTTCTTTAACTCCTTGAAGAATTTCTCTGTCAAGTGTATTGGCAATGCCTGAAATAGGTATTGTATCCTTGGGAAAATGTTCATTTTAATACAGTTTATCCTTCCTATTAGTGTTGGTGGTAAATTTTTCCAATGCTCTAAGTCATCCTGTAATTTTTTCATTAGTGGATAATAATTGAGTTGAAATAGATGGCCGAGGTTTTTATTTATTTGTATACCTAGGTATCTTATTGCCTGCATTTGCCATCTGAATGGTGATTCTTTCTTAAATTTTGAGAAATCCGCATTATTCATTGGCATTGCTTCACTTTTATTTGCGTTAATATTGTAACCCGACACTTCTCCATATTCCTTCAATTTCTTATGTAATTCTTTTATTGATAATTCTGGTTCTGTTAAGTATATTATAACATCATCTGCAAATAAACTGATTTTATATTCCTTGTCTTTTATTTTTATTCCTTTTATTTTATTTTCTGTTCTTATCAATTCTGCTAGTGGTTCTATAGCTAACGCGAACAATAAGGGTGATAGTGGGCATCCCTGCCTTGTTGATCTGCTTAAGTTAAATTGCTTTGATATTTATCCATTTACTGTCACTTTCGCCAATGGCCCCTTATATAATGCTTTAATCCAATTAATATACTTCTCTGGTAAACTGAATTTTTGTAATACTTTGAATAAATAATTCCATTCTACTCTGTCAAAGGCCTTCTCTGTGTCGAAAGCAACTGCTACTGTTGGCACTTTACTCCCTTCTACTGCATGAATTAAGTTAATAAATTTACAAATATTGTCTGTTGTTCGTCTTTTTTTAATAAATCCAGTTTGGTCTAGATTTACTATTTTAGGTACATAGTCGGCTAATCTGTTTGCTAATAGTTTAGCTATTATCTTATAATCTGTGTTAAGTAAAGATATTGGTCTATATGATGCTGGTGCGAGTGGTCTTTGGTATTACTGTAATTATTGCTGTTTTGCATGAATCTGGTAAGCTTTGTGTTTTGTCAATCTGGTTGATTACTTCCAGAAGGGGAGGAATTAATAAATCTTTAAATGTTTTATAGAATTCTATTGGGAATCCATCCTCTCCTGGTGTATTATTATTTGGTAGTTTTTTTATTATCTCTTGTATTTCTACTATTTCAAATGGTTCTGTTAATTTATTTTGAACATATGTATAGATATAAATGGGGATTCTAAGCTAGGGAAGAAAAATGTTTCATGATACATTAATCTCACGCTGAAAGAAAAGTCTTACAGGGTCTCCCATCCCCCCTGGTTGCATAGCTTGTTCGACCATGGAAATCACCAGGCTGCGTAGACAGGGAATAATACAGGGCAAAATAAGTAGGAGGAATAAAATACCTCCGATGACCCACAAGAAGGTACGCCACCAGGTTCCTCCAAACCATTTGTCCATCCAATTAAATTGTGGGAAAGGATGCCAGGTTTGAACCGGTACATGGGACAATGTACGAATATTATCAGCGATTTTACGAACGGCTTTTCCATTATCATCAATCTGTAAGCAGCAGTTAGTCAAATTAAGTTTGCCACATACACTTCCTTCCGTGGCTAGGAGATAGTCTAGGGCTAGACGGTTCTGATATATAGCAGAGCGCATTTGACCTTGCTGGGATGCAAGTAATTGCAGGGCTATAGCTGTTTGATTTGTAACAATTTCAAGCACTGCTTGTAAGCGAATTATACGATTTAACATATATATAGGAGTACGATAACCCCAAGATCCATCTTGAGCCCATGTAGCGGGACCATAATATTGAATTATGCGCTCTGGAGGCCAATCATCTCTCCATTCTCCCAAATGTACCGTGGTAGAGCGGGGTGCACGATGTAATGTATCAAAGATCTTCACGCCTAATTTATGACCGTGATCGTGGGGTAGAAGGAAAAATTCTGGGCGGATTATTCCTAGGAAACAAGTTCCACTCCACTGTGAGGGAAGACGAGTATAAGCTTTATTACCACATACCCAGAATAATCCATTTGGGGATACTCCATACCCCCTTTCCCAAACTCTTTTAAGAACAGGATTTGATTGGTATGGTCCTGTGATGGTGGAAGTGGTACAATTCCAAAACTGAATACTGCTATTAGACAGGGGTAGGCAATTAGTTTTAAAAACAGTAGATAAGAACCAAGTCTGAGGTTTAGGAAACCAAGTGAAAACACCAGGTGAAATGCGAATCCATACAGCCTTGCAGGGACTTTCTCCTACTGGGTATTTGCCGGCTCGTGAGAGACAATAAAAACCAGAGGGGACGTTAGAGAGAGACCAGGTTTCTCTTGATCTCGTTCGGTTAGTTGTCCAAATGCGGGAAATCATGGTCAATGAATTGAGAGGTTCTCCCCACCAAGGCCATTGTTCTGACATCCGTGGACCCCCGCAGACCCAACAATTGGTTACATTAAAAGTTCCTGCAATTTTAGTTGCTAGATCTACAAAAAGGTTATCTCCCCCAATTGCATTTCCGAAACTTACATGGTTATTTGGATGGACTCGAACTAAGTCCGGCTGTCTTAAAGGGACAGGCAATTTCAAGTGTGGAGTGTAACTTCTCATTGGAACAGTACGTTGGTGTATGCAAAACCAGAGTCCATCAGGGCATGGTGGGCTCGAGTCACCTTTCCAACCATTAAGAGGGAAAGGAGTGGTATTAGGAATCTGTATATAATAACCTATATTATTTCCTTCTTTTTCCACACAAGGGGTATATGGATGTTGGGTGGTATTTTCTGCCCAGCATTTCTCAGGAACTGAGGTATGGGAAATGAAATTACCTTCCTTTCTTCCCCAAATGTGGTCCTGAAACAGAACCACTGTATCTCTGCATTTCTTACATTTCACACCTGATAAAGACATAGGCAAACTAAGAAAAATCAAAGAACATAACAATAACATTGTGAATTAAGTCTTTTTGCGAAATCGTAAGGTAAGAGGTTTTTCTCCAGGAATACAAGTCCAATCTGAGTTCGTATCAGGGTCCTGTGGCGCCTCTACAGGTCCCTTAAATCTGGATGCGTGTGTCCACCCCTTCTCTCTTGTTCGTGCTGCAGCTTCTGTAGTTAAGAGAACTTGGTATGGACCTTCCCACTGGGGCTGGAGTTTTTCAGTCTTCCAGGTCTTGATAAGAATCCAGTCTCCTGGTTCCACTTTGTGTAAAGAAAAGTCTAGAGGCGGTGTTTGTGCCAATAGTCCTCTCTTTCGTAAATCTGTAAGAGAGCGTGACAGTGCCTGTAAATAGTTCCTAACAAATATATCCCCTTCCCCCAAGGTGGGACACCCCTCAACTGTACTCCAGAAGGGAAGCCCAAACATCATTTCATAAGGGGACAGCCCTACATCTTTTCGTGGGGCAGTACGAATTCTCAATAAGGCTAGGGGCAGACACTTTATCCAAGGCATTTTAGTTTCCACCATTAACGTTGTCAATTGGATTTTTAGTGTTCCATTCATACGTTCGACCTTCCCTGAGCTTTGTGGATGCCAAGGGGTATGTAATTTCCAAGAGACCTGTAATGCATCACAAATTAATTGCTGGATTTTTGAAGAAAAATGTGGACCCCTGTCTGAGTCTATAGAATCCATTATACCATATCTGGGGATTATCTGCTCTAGGAGGAGGCGAGCTACTGTAGAGGCTGTAGTATTTATTGTTGGGAAGGCTTCTACCCATCGGGTAAAGTGATCTATTATCACCAACAGATATTTCCATCTTTGAACTTGAGGTAACTCTGTGAAGTCGATCTGGATACGTTGAAAAGGGCGTATGGCTAATGGTTGACCTCCCATGGTCCCTGTCCTCATTATCTTCTTATTAATTTTTGTGCATAGGTAACAATTTTGCACCTCTTGTTGGGCCAAGGTGTAGATTCCCTTACACACATATTCTCGAAGCACTGTGTCACATAAGGCTTGAGTGCCCCAGTGGCTCTGTTGATGCAGGTGTTTTAAAATGTTGCGAGTTATTTCTTTATTTAGAACAGTTCTTCCATCTGGTGTTTTCCATGTTCCATCAGGTAATTGGCTTGCGCCCAGCTGATCCATGTTCTTTTCTTCCTTAGCAGTGAAAATGGGAGCTGTCTTTATGCCTTGCCTTATTGGGATTAAAGTCAGCAAACGGACTTCTTGTTGCATGGCTGCTCTTTTGGCTTCTTCATCAGCCAGTCTGTTTCCAATTGCTGTCGGGTTATCTCCCCTTTGATGGCTTGGTATGTAGACCACTGCTATTTCTTGGGGTAATGTTAAGGCTTCTAAAGTCAGAGTAATCATCTGTTCGTGTGCCAATTCCTTTCCTCTTGATGTAATTAGACCACGCTCCTTCCAGATCTTACCAAAGGTATGCACTACCCCGTATGCGTATTTGGAATCTGTGTAAATCGTTCCAATTTTCTTTGCCAGTATTCTGAGGGCTCTCTGCAAGGCATATAGTTCACAGGATTGTGCTGACCAGCTTCCGGGTAGTCTCGTGGATTCTACTACTTTCCAAGTATTTCCTTCTATTATAGCATACCCATTTCTTCTCATTCCGTCAACACATCTGGCGGAGCCGTCAATGTAGAATTCATATCCTTCTCCCAGCGGAGTATCGCAAAGGTCTTCTCGGGTCTTGGTCTGAAGATCTGTCAACTCGACACAGTCATGCTCCACCTCTTTCTCTGTTTCACTGCCGTATAAAAATTGAGCTGGATTGCAGCTATTAATTTTTGCAAACTGTAAATCTTCTCCAACCATTAAAATGGTTTCATACTTTAATATGCGAGAATCAGTCAGCCATCGATGGGCAGTTTGTGTTAATAAAACACTCACAGAATGGGAGGTGTACACAGTCATCTTTCCTCCAAAAGTAAGTTTACGTGCTTCCTCTACCAACAGAGCAGCAGCCGCTACTCCCTGGATACACGTCGGCCATCCGCGAGACACTGGGTCCATCATTTTGGAAAGGAAAGCTACTGGGTGTCACTGACCACCTTTTTCCTGTGTTAAAACTCCCACAGCTGTTCCTTGGTTATGAGTGACAAATAGCTGGAAGGGCTGTTTTAAAGAGGGCAGAGTGAGCACTGGGGCTCGTGTTAGGCGATGTTTCAAGTCCTCGAACCATCCCTCCTCCTCCTGGGTCCATTTCAATGGATAGTCATTTTCATTTGTCAGTTTATCATACATAAACTTCACCAAAGCTGAGTAGTCCTCTATCCATAACCTACAGTATCCTAAGAGTCCCAGGAATTGTCTTATTTCCTTCTTATTACGGGGTAAAGGCATTCTAGTGATTCCCGCAATTCGTTCAGGGGTAATTCGTTTCTGTCCTTTACTTATCTGGTGTCCCAGATATATTACAGTTTTCTCAACAAACTGTAACTTGTTTCTGGACACTCGTAGACCCTTTTTCCCCAGATAATTCAAGAGTCTAATGGTCTCTCCCCTCATTTCTTGTTCCTTGGGTCCTGATAATAGTAAATCATCCACATACTGCATTAGTTGGGAATCATCAGATTGTGGATAGTCCATCAGGATTTGTTCTAGCATTTGTCCAAACAGGTTTGGAGATTCAGTGAACCCTTGGGGCAATACAGTCCACCGAAACTGTCTCCGTCTACCTGTCCATGGATTTTCCCATTCAAACGCAAACATATCTCTACTTTCCTCTTCTAACGGACAAGTCCAGAAGGCATCCTTCAAGTCGATAACACTAAACCACTCATGGTCTGGGGGAATCCGACTCATAATAGTATAGGGATTAGGCACCACTGGGTGGCGGGTCTGAACAATAGCATTCAAACTTCTTAGATCCTGAACTAGGCGATAGGATCCATCTGACTTTTTTACTGGGAGTATAGGGGTGTTATAAGGTGACATGCATTCTTCTAATAGTCCGTCTCGTATTAAAGTCTCAATTACCGGCTGTAGCCCTTTTCTCCCTTCCAAAGAAATAGGATACTGACGTTTCCTTACCGGCTGATGACCTGGTATTAATGTGACATGTAAAGGTGGGATGTCCAGACCTCCTCGATTTCCCTCCTTATACCAGACTCTCTCGTCAATCTGCCGTTCATCCTCTTCCTTTAAAGCGCAGAGGTGGACTCGCACTTCTCCGTCCACAGGGAGAGCACCCAAACCTAGGAGAGCCTGTAAGTCCCTTCCTAGGAGGTTAAATCCAGCCGAAGGTAATAACAAGAGGTCTTGTACCCCTTCTCTTTCTTCCAGTTTCACTGTTACTTGGGGAATTATTGATACCATTCTGGGAGCCCCTTCTATCCCAGAAATTGTCAAATTACTTTTTATAGGCTCAGTTCCGATTGGCACAGTTATTACACTACTTCGTTCCGCTCCTGTGTCCACCATAAACACCACCTCTTCTCCCTTGGGACCAATTTTTAGTTTTACCAGGGGTTCCCTCTTATATTTGGTCCCTAACATTTGGAACCCCTGACACCCCTAATCTTCTTCCATAAGTTCGAGGGCACGCAATTCCCTCTTGTATCGGGGGCATTCCCTCTTAAAGTGTCCTTCATCATTGCAGTAATAGCACTTAACGAACCTCCGGGGTCTTCCCTCTCTTGGATATTTTGGATTGTTTAGAGGAAGGTTTTGTTTTCTTTCCCCTCTGGATTCAGCATTCATCTGTCGGATAGTCTGTACCATAACCTTTGTCGCCTTCTTTTGATCTTCTTCTTCTCTCTGCACATATACTTTTTGTGCCTTTTTTAACAGTTCACTTAGGGGTTTTTCACTCCAGTCCTCCTCCTTTTCTAGTTTCTTTCTAATGTCTTGCCATGATTTGGAAACAAATTCAATTCGAATAAGCTGTTCACCCATTGGTGTACTAGGGTCCACACCAGCATACTGTTGGACATTCTTTCTCACCCTCTCCAAAAAATCAGTAGGGGACTCGTCTTTCCCCTGGTGGTTCCCAAATGCCTTGGTAAAATTGTGACCCTTTGGCACAGCCTCCCGTATCCCTTTAATTGTCCACTCTCTATATTGTCTCATACTTGCCAATCCCTCGGGTGTTCGTTTGTCCCACCTGGGTTCATTTAAGGGATATTTTTGTTCATGGGGTCTAGGGTCCCCAGGTTGTTCATATTCCCACATGAGGAGGGCAGCCCGTCGAATCATCTGCCTCTCCTGGGGTGAAAATAATGTTCCCATTATTGCCTGCATCTCTTCCCACGTATATGTGTTTGGTCCCAAGAATTGGTCAAGCTGTTCAGCCAGTCCTATAGGATCTTCCAATAACTTTTTCATTTCTTTCTTAAATCCCCGCACCTCTGTACTAGTTAGGGGAACATTCACATATCCCGTTCCCCCTCCCGGTCCTCCCATAGGAACTTCTCTTAGGGGATTTAGGTTTATTGAAAACTTTGATGGTCCTGGACCAGTCTGGGATCTTGTCCAGGGTCGGTTTACCAGTGGAAGTTTAGGGTCCGACTCCCTTAATTCATCCTTTTTATCCCGGCCCCCTTGGGGGCAATCAGATTCATCACCTTTCCCCTCCGGTAATAAGCTTTCCTCGGGCGCAGTAGGCACCGGGGGAATATAAGGAGGGGGAAGGTTGTCCAGAGGTTCCCATTTCTTTTCTCCTGCCACTCTCAATTTAAAACATTCTGTTAAGGATCCTGGCCAGGGAACCCAACAAAATGCATATGCTGACTCTTCTTGATTCACCTTTGGTCTCGAATTTACATATATGTTTAATGCTTGTCTAACCCAATCCTCATCAGATCCAAATTTCGGCCACCAGACCGAGGAACCTTTAATAGGTTGTTTTGACCAAAGGAGACAATATTGGACCATCTTTTTCTTGTTTTTGTCCCGATATCTTTTACTATCCCAATTTTCAAACATTCTCCCCAAAGGGCTGTCAAGGGGTACTCCCAGGAATTGTCCTGAATTTTCAGACGAGCCCTTAGATTTTGATCCTCCCATTTTCCCACCTAGATCTGTTTATCGTTGCTGAGGACCCTCTCGCTCTGGACCCTACTCCCTTCCTCTCAGACGCCTCGTCGGAGGTGCTGTCCCTCCTTCGGTTACCGCTGAGGTTTTCCTGGGGTTGACCCCTCTCTTCTCGGCACTTCGTCGGAGGTGCTGTCCCTCCTTCGGTTACCGCCGAGGTTTCCCTGGGGTCTATCCTAGAGTCCCGCGACAGGGTCCTCACACAACGACAAAAGATCTATACTTAATTTATTCCGTTAGGTTTTTATCCAAACAGGTGTATCCCGTTACACCTGTTACCCAATCCCCACACCACAATCGTAAGTCGTCACTTACCGGTGTCTTCCCGGGGATTGAACCGTCACCCTTCTCCTCTCCGTCTTGTCGTGTCACCCTGTCCGGATACCACTCGCTCAAGCCGCCCGAAGCGACGAGCAAGGGACTAGGAGCCGCTGAACTCAGCAGGGTGCACCGCCTCCGATGTCCCTCTTCTCGCCTCCCCTCACGGCCGGAGTGTAGATCCCGGACGAGCCCCCATTTGTCAGAAATAAAACTTCTCACACATGAGTCTCTTTAAAACTGATGACACGACAAGCTTTATTTACAAGTCTGCAGAGTTGGACTCAACTGGTTTCTCACCAGTTAAGCCCCGATACATACAGTGCATTGATTTTTATACCTTTATTATTTGCCCTTCCCCTTCTTATTAATACTGTTTTAATTGGTTAGTATTACAAAAACATTCTAAGTATAACTGCATTATTAATTATCACGTTCGTTACGTACGCTGTGAACTCTACATTCACTGAATTCTGTTTCTCATACTTCTTATCAATCCTTTGTCTCCTGCATGTCTCTCACTATGACCATGAAAAGATAGGTTTAAAAAAACATATTCAGCAGCTCCTTCTGTCCTTGACTGCTAGTAAACTCTCTGTCCGTTCTGGCTTCCCTGTTTCTGATTAATCATCACATTTTAACTTAAGTCTTTTTAACCTAAATTCTCTATATCACATTTCCTGTACAACTGGAACATTAGAAACATCTTCTCCTCACTGACGATCCACACAGGCGCACCTGTGCTTAGCCTGTGCTTAGGATGTGTGCTTAGCCCACTGCTCTACTCACTCCCCACCCATGACTGTGTGGCCAGGCACAACTCCAATGCTATCTATAAATTTGCCGATGACACCACAGCTGTCGGCAGAATCACAAACGTCAATGGGGAAGTGTACAGGAGGGAGAGAGATCAACTCGTTGAATGGTGTAACAACAACCTTGCACTCAATGTCAGCAAAACCAAGGAGATGATTGTGGACTTCAGGAGGAAGTCAGGGGAACACGACCCAGTCCTCATCGAGGTCTCAGTAGTGGAGCGGGTCAAGAGCTTCAAATACCTGGGGGTCCTAGATTTAACACCAATTCCTTTGGTGGCCACCTTCAGCACAACAGGAGGGATCTCTGGTTCAGAGTCATGCCAGTCCTTTTGGCAAGGTGAGCAATTTTACTTAAATGGAAGGATGCTGGTGATCAATGGTTGTGTGACATCATATCCTGTTTGAACATGCAAAAGGTTCATTATTCAATTAACAATTCAGATAACAAGATTCCAGAGGTTATGGGGTCTTTTCTTTATATTGATATTTTTCAACCTTTTTTTTAGTACCAGTCATCTGGCAACGCGGTTCGGTTTTTCTCCTCTTCTTTCCATCTTTTTTCTGCATTATTAGTTTTTTTTCTAAAAATGGTATATGCTATTTAGAACATTAATTATGGATTATGATTTACAATTTCTGTATGTTGGTGATATACAGAATATCTTATTTAGTTTATGTCACTATCTTCTCTTCAGGCCATCCATCCCATAGGATGATGATGGTTCCTTTCAGTCAGTTTGTGGGGTTTGGACACCCCAGTCCTCAGAAAGGAACAGCATGTGTGTGAATGGATTTTTGGGGAGTAGGGGTTTGCACAGGTCCAGACCCAGCCTCTCGATATCCCCTCCCAGATCCAGTGGCATGGTGAGGTCCAAGACGATCAGGGGGTGGGGGGTGGGGGGGAGAGCTCTGTTGCAGTGAATGGCCGGACCAAGCTTCGATGCAAGGGATGCCTTTCCACGCTTCACAGCACGTGTTTGCGAGAGAACCGTTGACCCTGTAGTGGTATATCATGCATGATGTCATTACACCACTAGGTCACCAGGTGAGCCACCTGATGACCTTGTATATAAGTTCGGGGGGGGGGGATTCCTTCCCCCTCATTCTGGCCGAGGCTTGTACAGAGGCAAGACCAAGGCCTCAAAGCCTAGCTGTATACCAGTCTATTAAAACATGTGTTTTACCTGCACTCTGCCTCGTGTGGTTTGATGTTAGTAGCCTACAATTTAATAAACTGCTATACATCTCCAGAATGGGCGCCCCGCTAGACCTTGACTCAGCCAAGACCCGACTCAGGGACCCAGAAATGGAAACGGGCCCTGCACACGTGCAGCTGAAAACGGATCAGCCAGAAAGCTGCGAGATCAGGATCAAGAACGAGGGGGGTGCCCACCCCAGAGTTGTGGTGGATTTCGGAGGTGTCAGAAACACCCCGGGGCAGGTAACGAGTGGCAGAGTGCCTTACCTGTTCACGAACTCACCGGGACCAGAATCAGCCATGCAGCATGGGGGGATCCTGGGACAAGTAACGAGCGGCAGAGTGCCCTACCTGTTTGCAAACTCACCGGGGCAGCACGCGGGGTACCTGGTGTACGACCAGGAGTCATGCCAGACACAGGTGAAGGGCATACGGCAAGTTGCTTTGCCAATCGCGGTTTACCGGCAGGATCGAGGGGGATGGACTGTTACCCCAGAGCCACCCCCAACCGTCTCTGATTCCCCGGAGGGGGCCCACGTCTCTGCAGGGGCGAGCGACCACGTGCAAGAGGGATCAGGCCCAGCACGCGCCTACCCCCCAGCTATTGAACCACAAGCTGAGGCTCAGCCAGGTACTGTGGCCAGAAAAGCTTGAGCTGGATCCCAGAACCCCTGGTGTGAGCATGCATTTTGGCCGGTGATATAGGTGTTTTTTAAATTATGCGGGGGTAGAGGGAGCATCAGAGGAGGAAATGCTGATGCTACTGCTGGCTCAGCTGGGGGGGTTCGTCCGTACTCGTTAATTCAGGATGCCAAGTCATACCAGGAAGCAATGGAAACTCTGCAAAGACACTATAATAGGGGGCACAGTGAGCTGCACTCCAGGCACAGACTCATGACCAGGTCACAGCAAGCAGGGGAATCTGTTAGAGACTTTATACTCGCGCTAAAGGATTTGGCGAGGCCTTACAATTTTAAGTCAGTATCTGCCCAAGAGTAAGCAGACGACCTGGTGAGCGACAGAATTGTAGCCGGGGTCAGGTCAACGAAGATAAGACAGAGGCTGTTGGAAAAGAGGATAGTGAGGTTAGATGAGGCTGAAACCATTGTGGAGGCTCTGGAGGACTCTAGGAGGGAGCTAGAGGAGTACACTGAGCTGGACTCATGGGCCACTTACAGGGAGAGGTGCACGGGTGAACAAGGGCAACATTCCGCAGCAACTGCCTCATTAGACTGTTCCAAGTGTGTTTTTTGCGGGCAGCTAAAGCACCCCAGAGCCCACTGTCCAGCTAAGGAGAAGGACTGCTCGAGGTCTGGAAAGAAGGGGCATTATGAAAAAGTATGCAGAAGCCTCAAGGCTCCCACCAAAGCCCCCTCTCATGCAAATGAGAGGTGGGAAAGATCTTCTCCTTCCCCCACAGGCAAGACGAAGCAGAGTGCCATGTGCTATTGGCCATCTTGGGACGCCAGGCAGAGGACACAGCGACCAGATGACATCTTCGGTATCGAGTACTACGATCGAGGTTGGGATGAAAGCTCCTATCAGAATGGAAGAAACGCCAGGCTGGCCTCATTGCGACTGAATCAGGCGAATCCGCTCGACCTATTGGATGCAACAGTATTAAGGTTAACGGGGCTACTGTAAATTGGTGGATAGTGGGAGTACAGAGAGCTTTATAGACCAAGGGTTGGTAGAACACCTCGCATTAAAAACATACCCCAGTGACCATCAGATCCTAATGGCATCTAACAACAACGTGACTAAGGACAACCACTTCTGCAGGGTCACTCTGGAGATCCAGGGTATGGCGTATGAGGAGTTTAAATTGCTGGTGTTCCCACGCCTCTGTGCTCCAGGGATTTTCAGTGCCAACTGAAAAGCATCACAATGGTGTACAATGGGCCACTTCCCTCATTAATCCTTAGAAGGAAGCGTTACTGCAACCTCATGGCCCTGAACATAGAGCCCCCCCCCCCCCCTCTATTCATGCACCTCATGCCTGACTGCACCAAGAGCAGGAGGTACAGCCCAAAAGACAGGAAGTTTATCAGTGCAAAAGTCCGTAGACTCTTGCAGGAGAACATTATAGAAAAGAGTTCCAGCCCTTGGAGAGCACAAGTAGTGGTAGTGAATTCCGGGAGGGAGAAGAGGCCTATGGTCGTAGACTACAGTCAGACCATCAACAAATTCATGCAGCTGGATACATACCCGCGTATCACGGACATGGTAAACAGCATTGCCCAGTACAAAGTGTTCTCCACTATCGACCTCAAGGCAGCGTACCACCAGTTGCCCATTAGAAAGAGCGAAAGGATATACACGGCGTTTGAAGTGAACAGCAGGTTGTACCAGTTCCTCCGCCTCCCCTGTGGTATCACCAATGGGGTATCCCTGTTGCAGCGGGAGATGGACCGCATAGTGGATTAGTACCACTTAAAGGCGGTGTACCTGTACAACGTTACGATCTGCGGCCACTCACAAGCTGACCATGATGCTAATCTTCAGGCAGCAAAGAACTGCGTTCTAACGTACAATCAGGATAAATGTGTCTTTAGCATCAGGAAGTTAGTGATCCTGGGCTACGTGATGCAAAACGGGAAAATCAGCCTAGACCCGGCCCGCATGCTCCCGCTGCTAGTCCTCCCCATCCCTCATTCTCAAAAGTCATTAAAGAAGTGTCTGGGGCTGTTTGCATACTATGCGCAGTGGGTCCCCAATTACGCCGACAGGGCCCGCCCACTCATAAAGACCTCAACTTTCCCCTCAGCCCTGCTGCTATCAAAGCCTTCAAAGAGATCAGGGATCTGATCGCGAAGGCAACCCTGCGATCCATTGACGAGACAGTCCCTTTTCTGGTAGAGACCGATGCCTCAGACGTGGCGTTGGCTGCCACCCTGAATCAAGAGGGGCGGCCGGTGGCCTTTATCCCGCGGACCCTCCAGGGGTCCGAGGTAAGACACTTGGCAGTGGAGGAGGCCCAGGCCATTGTGGAACCAGTGCGGCACTGGAGACATTTTCTGGCCTGTAAAAGCTTCACTCTTATCATGGACCAATGATCCGTGGCATTCATGTTCGATAAACAGAACAAGGGAAAGATAAAGAACGATAAAATCTTGGGCTGGAGGATAGAATTGTCGACGTACAGCTACAACATCCTATACCATCCAGGGAGGCTCAATTTTTTCACTTTCTCACATGTCCAGATTTCATGAATTGTTGTTCCATTTCTTTTTTACAACAAAAACATCTGTCAGATACTGTTGGGTCCCATTTATTTAACTTTTGAGATGTAATGTATAGCCTGTGTATCCAGTTATATTGTATCATACGTAACCTCGTGTTTATTGTATTTCCCATAGTTCCAGAGCATAACTTCTCCCATGTTTCCTTCTTTATCTTTATGTTTAAATCTTGTTCCCATTTTTGTTTAGTTTTACCATTTGTTTCCTCATTCTCCTTTTCTTGCAGTTTAATATACATATTTGTTATAAATTTTTTGATTATCATTGTATCTGTAATCACATATTCAAAATTACTTCCCTCTGGTAACCTCAGACAGTTTCCCAATTTGTCTTTCAAGTGGGATCTCAGTTGATAGTATGCCAACACTGTATCTTGAGTTATATTATATTTATCCTTCATTTGTTCAAATGATAGTAATTTATTTCCTGAAAAACAATTTTCTATTCTTTTGATCCCTTTTTTTTCCCATTCTCTGAAGGAAAGGTTATCTATTGTAAAAGGGATTAAGTGATTTTGCGTCAGTATTAGTTTTGGTAATTGGTAATTTGTTTTATTCCTTTCTACATGAATCTTCTTCCAAATATTGAGCAGATGATATAATACTGGAGAATTCCAACGTTGTACCAATTTTTTATCCCATTTATATAATATATGTTCAGGTATCTTCTCCCCTATTTTATCTAGTTCTAATCTAGTCCAATCTGGCTTTTCCCTTGTTTGATAAAAATCTGATAGGTATCTTAATTGTGCGGCTCTATAATAATTTTTTAAGTTTGGCAGTTGTAAGCCTCCTTGTTTATACCATTCTGTTAATTTATCAAGTGCTATCCTCGGTTTCCCCCCTTTCCATAAAAATTTCCTTATTATTTTCTTTAACTCCTTGAAGAATTTCTCTGTCAAGTGTATTGGCAATGCCTGAAATAGGTATTGTATCCTTGGGAAAATGTTCATTTTAATACAGTTTATCCTTCCTATTAGTGTTGGTGGTAAATTTTTCCAATGCTCTAAGTCATCCTGTAATTTTTTCATTAGTGGATAATAATTGAGTTGAAATAGATGGCCGAGGTTTTTATTTATTTGTATACCTAGGTATCTTATTGCCTGCATTTGCCATCTGAATGGTGATTCTTTCTTAAATTTTGAGAAATCCGCATTATTCATTGGCATTGCTTCACTTTTATTTGCGTTAATATTATAACCCGACACTTCTCCATATTCCTTCAATTTCTTATGTAATTCTTTTATTGATAATTCTGGTTCTGTTAAGTATATTATAACATCATCTGCAAATAAACTGATTTTATATTCCTTGTCTTTTATTTTTATTCCTTTTATTTTATTTTCTGTTCTTATCAATTCTGCTAGTGGTTCTATAGCTAACGCGAACAATAAGGGTGATAGTGGGCATCCCTGCCTTGTTGATCTGCTTAAGTTAAATTGCTTTGATATTTATCCATTTACTGTCACTTTCGCCAATGGCCCCTTATATAATGCTTTAATCCAATTAATATACTTCTCTGGTAAACTGAATTTTTGTAATACTTTGAATAAATAATTCCATTCTACTCTGTCAAAGGCCTTCTCTGTGTCGAAAGCAACTGCTACTGTTGGCACTTTACTCCCTTCTACTGCATGAATTAAGTTAATAAATTTACAAATATTGTCTGTTGTTCGTCTTTTTTTAATAAATCCAGTTTGGTCTAGATTTACTATTTTAGGTACATAGTCGGCTAATCTGTTTGCTAATAGTTTAGCTATTATCTTATAATCTGTGTTAAGTAAAGATATTGGTCTATATGATGCTGGTGCGAGTGGTCTTTGGTATTACTGTAATTATTGCTGTTTTGCATGAATCTGGTAAGCTTTGTGTTTTGTCAATCTGGTTGATTACTTCCAGAAGGGGAGGAATTAATAAATCTTTAAATGTTTTATAGAATTCTATTGGGAATCCATCCTCTCCTGGTGTATTATTATTTGGTAGTTTTTTTATTATCTCTTGTATTTCTACTATTTCAAATGGTTCTGTTAATTTATTTTGTTCCTCTATTTGTAATTTTTGTAGTTCAATTTTAGTTAAAAATGCATCTATTTTCCCTTCTTTCCCTTCGTTTTCAGTTTGGTATAATTGTTCATAGAATCCTCTGAAGTTTTTATTAATCTCCGTTGGATTATATGTGATTTGTTTGTCTTTTTTCCTTGATGCCAATACCATTTTCTTAGCTTGTTCTGTCTTAAGCTGCCATGCTAGAATTTTGTGCGTTTTTTCTCCTAGTTCATAATATTTCTGTTTTGTCTTCATTATGTTCTTCTCCACCTTATATGTTTGTAGTGTTTCATATTTTATTTTTTTATCTGCCAATTCTCTTCTTTTCGTTGTGTCTTCCTTCATTGCTAATTCTTTTTCTATATTTACTATTTCCCTTTCCAACTGCTCTGTTTCCTGATTGTAGTCCTTCTTCATCTTGGTTACATAACTTCTTATTTGCCCTCTGATGAACGCTTTCATTGCGTCCCATAGTATAAACTTATCTTTCACTGATTCCATATTTATTTCAAAGTAAATTTTAATTTGTCTTTCAATTAATTCTCTAAAATCCTGCCTTTTAAGTAGCATGGAGTTTAGTCTCCATCTATACATTCTTGGAGGGATGTCCTCTAACTCTATTGTCAATATCAAGGGTGAGTGGTCCGATAATATTCTAGCTTTATATTCTGTTTTTCTTACTCTGTCTTGCATACGAGCTGATAACAGGAATAGGTCTATTATTGAGTATGTTTTATGTCTACCCGAATAATATGAATATTCCTTTTCCTTTGGGTGTTGTTTCCTCCATATATCCAAAAGTTGCATTTCTTGCATCGATTTAATTATAAATTTGGTTACTTTGTTCTTTCTGTTAATTTTTTTCCCAGTTTTATCCATATTTGAATCCAAATTAAGGTTGAAATCACATCCTATTAATATGTTCCCTTGCATGTCTGCTATCTTCAAAAAAATATCTTGCATGAATTTTTGATTTTCTTCGTTAGGTGAATATACATTGAGTAAATTCCAAAACTCCGAATATATCTGGCATTTTATCATTATATATCTCCCTGCTGGATCTATTATTTCCACTTCTATTTTAATTGGTACATTTTTACTGATTAATATAGCTACTCCTCTAGCTTTTGAATTATATGACGCTGCTGTTACATGTTCTACTCAATCTCTCTTTAATTTCTTATACTCCATTTCAGTTAAATGTGTTTCTTGCACGAATGCTATATCAATTTTTTCTTTTTTCAGTAAATTTAGCAGTTTCTTCCTTTTGATTTGGTTATGTATTCCGTTAATATTTAAAGTCATATAGTTCAACGTAGCCATTTCATACTTTGTTTATCTTCCCTTTCCGTTTCCTCATCATCACCTTTCCTTCTTATCCATTTCTGCTTTCTTGTTTTGAACACTTTATAAGAAAACATTTCTAAAACATCAAAATTTCCCTTATTCTCCTATCTAAAATTTCTTTAATCCCATTCTCCCCTCCCCTCCTGAGTTGCCCTTTATCCCTTGTCGGGCAACCACATCTCCCCTCTCCATTTGGATTTGCGAATTCACTCGCAAGCGTCAACTGATTTTGCAGTGACCGTAACTCCCCCCCACCCAGCCCCCCCGGAAAAGATTTCAATTTTCATATATAACAAAGGTCACTCTTTTAAGTCCCTCCTTACTTCCTCTGTTCCCTTTCATTCCCTTATTAATTCTTATCTATACTCTATATATTTTCCTCTAAATACAGATACACTCATGTGCACACATATATACATACACATCTATATATATATATAAAATATTATATATATATAAAATATATTTTTTATATATATATATTAAAAATATATTTTATATATATATATATATATATATATACCCATATACACACATACATATAGTTCGTGGTCATTTTTACTCTCGTTACATGTCTTCATCTCTCTGCTTGTTTTGTAGTTGATCTGCAAATTTTCGTGCTTCCTCTGGATCCGAGAATAGTCTGTTTTGCTGCCCTGGAATAACTATTTTAAATATCGCTGGGTACTTTAACATAAATTTATATCCTTTTTTCCATAGGATCGTTTTTTCTTCTGAGCTAACAGCTCTTGTGCCTCTTTAACTTTTTTATTAGATTCTTCTAATTTCTCTTTTAAGTCCTCTACTTCCATTTCTACGATTGTTTCTCGTTCTTCCACATTGTCCACTCTTTTTCCTATATCTGACATGACCATCTCTATTTTATTCATTTTTTCTTCTGCACTCTTAATTCTTCTTTTTATTTCATTAAATTCTTGTAATTGCCATTCTTTTACTGATTCCATATATTCTTTAAAAAAAATATATATCCATTGTCCTGCCTTTCCCTTCTTCTTCCATTTCTCTATGTTCTTCTTCTTCTTCCTCTGGGTTAGCCATTTGTTGTTTCCTTGTTTTCTTTTTGCTCTCTTCTTTCTTGTTCTCGTTGTTTTCTGTGTTCTCTTCCTGTTGCTGTGTTGCAGCTGTCATCCTCAGCTGTGGAGATCGACTCCTCAGCTGTTCCCCCCTCCCGTCAGTGTTTTTTTTCATGCGCGGTTGCGCACTTTTACTCGGCTCCGCGAGCCATTTTTGTAGTCCTGAGCTCGGGACTTCCACCGACCTTAGGGAGTGGGCTTCTCTCTCCGCGGCGGGCCTCCTCGTACAGGTAAGGCCTTCACCTTCTTCTTCCGACGTTCTTTCTTCTTCTCTTCTTCCCGTTGCTTTCGACTTTTCTCTCTTCGCTGCCATTTTCTTCCCACCTTTACTTTTACTTTGTTTTAATTTTTATTCTTGTACCTTTGTGTTTTGTGTATTTTTAAAAAACTTTTCTGGAGAGGGCTGGAGTTCCCTGACCGGCCACTACTCCATCACGTGACTCCTTCCTGGAGCCTCCACGTTGATGCAATCACAAAGGAGGCTCTCCAGTGGCTATATTTTGTGAGGTGTCTGAGGAGATTTGATACGTCACTGAAGACTCATGTAAACCGACAGGTGGACCGTGGAGAGCATTCTGGCTGGTTGCATCACTGCCAGGTATGGAGGTACCAACTCTCAGGACAAGAATAAACTCCAGAGGGTTATTAACTCGCCCTGCGACATCACAGGCACCAGACTTCACTCCATCAAGGACATCGACATGAAGTGGTGTCTTAAAAAAGCAGCCTCTATCCTCAAAAGACCCCCACCCTACCCAGGCCATGCCTTCTTCACTCTGATACACCTGAAGACGAGCACTCAGCAGCACAAGGACAGCTTCTTCCCCTCCGCCATCAGATTCCTGAATGATCAATGAACCATAGACACTGCCTGACTTTTCATGCACTATTATTTATGTTGTAAGGTGGTTTATATAAACGTTTGCCCTGTGATACTGCCGCAAAACAACGAATTTTGTGACTTGTTCATTACAGTGAATTCTGATTCTGAATTCCCTCCAGAAACCAAAGGAACATAAGAACTTTGGAAAGGACAGAGGCATGAGGTCCCATTCCATGTAACAGAATGTGGGGGTGGGGATCCCAGTTCATTCCCATCGATCTGGAGATATTCCCACATATCTGTCAGGGTGGAGGGGTCTTCCTGAACACCATCTGCACTTCATTGTGGCCCAGTGCCCACTACATCCCCCTGGCTTGTCCCTGGATGGGTGGGGCTGGGACAGAATGAGGACATGAGCATGTTGCTGGGTTGGTTTGTGAAGATCACAAAGACTGAACACCTTCCCCAGCTCAGAGACATCCCTCCCTCTCTACCCAGATTTCTCCCCCCTCCCCCACGTGCTGGCCTCCCCTCAACCTTTCTCCTCTCTCCTCCAGAATTACGTTAACCTTCCTCCCTCTCCCCCTCTCTCCTCGCCCCTTTTCTTTCCCCTCATCACCCCTCCATCTTGCCCTTCTCCCTCTACACCCCTTCCTCTCTCACCCTCTTACCTCTCTCCCCAATCTTTCTCTCCCCCTTTCTCCCCTCTCCCTCTTCACCCCTCGATCTTTCCCCATCTCTCCCCCTTCCTCCATTTCTCAACACTCTCTCCCAATCTCCACCTCCCTTCTCTCTGCATACTCCCTCTCCCCATATAGTTTCCATGCTGTGGATAGCCCCCTTCTCTCTCTCCCCCTCTCTATCTGCCTCCCTCTCTCCCCCTACTCTTCCCCCCCCCCCATCCTCTCTCTCTCTCCCTTTCCCCCTCTCTCCACCCACCCCCCTCCGAAATCCGGGGCTCCCCGCTTCGGGGTTGAGGGAGGAGGATCGAGACCGCTGACGGGTCGGACGTAGTCAAAATGCAGAGTGTTCGAGGGGGACAGAGAGCTGGGAAACAGGCCCTTGTGCCCCTCGGGTCCCTGCCAGACAGCACCACCCATGCACACGGATCTCCACAATCCCGTCCAGCCCCACATCTCCTCCACACCCTGGGCTGGTTGCAACAGCACCTCCTGGATTCTCCCTCGCTGCAGCGCAATATTATTTCGGTAGGGGGCAGTGTTGGACCGTGAATGGGAGACGGGACGTTCAGGGAGATGGAGAGTGGGGGAGGGAACAGAGAGGAATGGAAAGAGAAGAGAAAGGGGGCGAGAAGAGCAGGGAGAGAGGGAAAGGAGAGGATCAGAGAGCGAGAAAGGGGGAGAAAGGAAGATGGGGAGAGAGAAAGGGAAAGGAGCAAGAGATGGAGGAGAGAAAGAGAAAAAAGGCAGAGGAAGATGGGGAGAGAGATGGAAAAGAGAAAAATAGAGATAGAAAGAGAAAGGTAGATAGGAGGAGGGAGGTGAGAGAAAGGAAGGGGCAGTGAGGTGGGGGCAGAGCATGGAAAAGTTTCTTTCTTTGGCTTGGCTTCGCGGACGAAGATTTATGGAGGGGGTAAAAAGTCCACGTCAGCTGCAGGCTCGTTTGTGGCTGACCAGTCCGATGCGGGACAGGCAGACACGATTGCAGCGGTTGCAAGGGAAAATTGGTTGGTTGGGGTTGGGTGTTGGGTTTTTCCTCCTTTGCCTTTTGTCAGTGAGGTGGGCTCTGCGGTCTTCTTCAAAGGAGGCTGCTGCCCGCCAAACTGTGAGGCGCCAAGATGCACGGTTTGAGGCGTTATCAGCCCACTGGCGGTGGTCAATGTGGCAGGCACCAAGAGATTTCTTTAGGCAGTCCTTGTACCTTTTCTTTGGTGCACCTCTGTCACGGTGGCCAGTGGAGAGCTCGCCATATAATACGATCTTGGGAAGGCGATGGTCCTCCATTCTGGAGACGTGACCCATCCAGCGCAGCTGGATCTTCAGCAGCGTGGACTCGATGCTGTCGACCTCTGCCATCTCGAGTACCTCGACGTTAGGGGTGTGAGCGCTCCAATGGATGTTGAGGATGGAGCGGAGACAACGCTGGTGGAAGCGTTCTAGGAGCCGTAGGTGGTGCCGGTAGAGGACCCATGATTCGGAGCCGAACAGGAGTGTGGGTATGACAACGGCTCTGTATACGCTTATCTTTGTGAGGTTTTTCAGTTGGTTGTTTTTCCAGACTCTTTTGTGTAGTCTTCCAAAGGCGCTATTTGCCTTGGCGAGTCTGTTGTCTATCTCATTGTCGATCCTTGCATCTGATGAAATGGTGCAGCCGAGATAGGTAAACTGGTTGACCGTTTTGAGTTTTGTGTGCCCGATGGAGATGTGGGGGGGCTGGTAGTCATGGTGGGGAGCTGGCTGATGGAGGACCTCAGTTTTCTTCAGGCTGACTTCCAGGCCAAACATTTTGGCAGTTTCCGCAAAGCAGGACGTCAAGCGCTGAAGAGCTGGCTCTGAATGGGCAACTAAAGCGGCATCATCTGCAAAGAGTAGTTCACGGACAAGTTTCTCTTGTGTCTTGGTGTGAGCTTGCAGGCGCCTCAGATTGAAGAGACTGCCATCCGTGCGGTACCGGATGTAAACAGCGTCTTCATTGTTGGGGTCTTTCATGGCTTGGTTCAGCATCATGCTGAAGAAGATTGAAAAGAGGGTTGGTGCGAGAACACAGCCTTGCTTCACGCCATTGTTAATGGAGAAGGGTTCAGAGAGCTCATTGCTGTATCTGACCCGACCTTGTTGGTTTTCGTGCAGTTGGATAATCATGTTGAGGAACTTTGGGGGACATCCGATGCGCTCTAGTATTTGCCAAAGCCCTTTCCTGCTCACGGTGTCGAAGGCTTTGGTGAGGTCAACAAAGGTGATGTAGAGTCCTTTGTTTTGTTCTCTGCACTTTTCTTGGAGCTGTCTGAGGGCAAAGACCATGTCAGTGGTTCCTCTGTTTGCGCGAAAGCCGCACTGTGATTCTGGGAGAATATTCTCAGCGACACTAGGTATTATTCTATTTAGTAGAATCCTAGCGAAGATTTTGCCTGCAATGGAGAGCAACGTGATTCCCCTGTAGTTTGAGCAGTCTGATTTCTCGCCTTTGTTTTTGTACAGGGTGATGATGGTGGCATCACGAAGATCCTGAGGCAGTTTACCTTGGTCCCAACAAAGCTTGAAAAACTCATGCAGTTTGGCATGCAGAGTTTTGCCGCCAGCCTTCCAGACTTCTGGGGGGATTCCATCCATACCTGCTGCTTTGCCACTTTTCAGTTGTTCGATTGCCTTATATGTCTCATCCAGGGTGGGAACCTCATCCAGCTCTAGCCTTAGGGGCTGTTGAGGGAGCTGGAGCAGGGCGGAATCTTGGACTGAGCGGTTGGTACTGAAAAGAGATTGGAAGTGTTCTGACCATCGGTTGAGGATGGAGATCTTGTCGCTGAGGAGGACTTTGCCGTCTGAGCTGCGCAGCGGGCTTTGGACTTGGGGTGAGGGGCCGTACACAGCCTTTAGAGCCTCGTAGAAACCCCTGAAGTCGCCAATGTCCGCGCTGAGCTGTGTTCGTTTGGCGAGGCTAGTCCACCACTCATTTTGGATCTCCCGGAGTTTGCGCTGACAGCCACCGACCTGAACGTCGGTCTGCCCTCATTGCACATGAACTCCTCAGACTTGACATCGACATAGCCGCTCTCAGTGAAGTCCGCCTTGCAGATGTAGGCAGCCTCCAAGAACGCGGCGCGGGCTACACACTCTACTGGTCTGGCAAGCCTTCGGATGAACGACGCCTATCTGGTGTAGGCTTCATGGTCAAGAGCTTCATTGCCTCCAAACTCGAAAACCTTCCGACAGGCCTCTCGGACCGAATCATGTCCATGCGACTCCCACTTCAAAACAAGCGTCACATCACCCTCATCAGTGTCTATGCTCCAACCCTCCAGGCGGAACCAGCAGAAAAGAACAAGTTCTACACCGACCTGCGCAACCTCATCCAACGTACCCCTACAGCCGACAAGGTTGTCATCCTGGGCGACTTCAACGCTCGTGTCGGCAAAGACTCAGAAACCTGGCCAGGCATCCTGGGCAAGCATGGCGTCGGCAAGTGCAACGACAATGGGCGCCTCCTGTTGGAGCTCTGCGCAGAACAGCGGCTTGTCATTACAAACACCCTTTTTCAGCAGAGGGACAGCCTTAAGACCACCTGGATGCATCCCCGATCCAAACACTGGCACCTCCTGGACTACATCCTGGTGCGAGAAAGTGACAAACAAGATGTGCTCCACACCAGGGTCATGCCTAGCGCGGAATGCCACACTGACCACTGGCTGGTTCGCTGCAAGCTCAACCTTCACTTCAAGCCAAAGCCCAGGAACAATAAAGCCCCCAGAAAGAGGTTCAATGTTGGAAAACTGCAGTCAGACGAAGCGAGAGGAAACTTCCAGGCAAACCTCAAAGCAAAGCTCGACGTTGCAACCCGCCTCACGGACCCGTCCCCTGAAACCCTCTGGGATCAGTTGAAGGCTACCATACTGCAATCCACTGAAGAGGTACTGGGCTTCTCCTCCAGGAAAAACAAGGACTGGTTTGACGAAAACAGCCAGGAAATCCAGGAGCTGCTGGCAAAGAAGCGAGCTGCCCACCAGGCTCACCTTACAAAGCCGTCCTGTCCAGAGAAGAAACAAGCCTTCCGTCGCGCATGGAAAAGTTTAATCAACTGAGAAAGCAAGAGAGAGAACCACCCTCCCCTTCCCTCCCTCTCTGTTCTCCTCTCCCTCCTGCTCATCCTCCCTCTCCCCACACTTTCCCTTTTTGCCCCTCTCTCTCTCCCCTCTTTCCCCTCTCTCTGCCCCTTACTCCCCCTCTCTCTACACCCCTCCTCATATCGTCATAGTTTCCATCCTGTGGATCTTCCCCTTCTCTCTCCCCAACTCACCGCCTCTCCCTTCTCTCTCTGTAGTGTGAATAAAAGCTCTAACAGCTGGAGGGAGAACAAATGGTTTTATTAGCTTATAACTATGGGTATTGTGAGAGATAATAGATTATAGGAAGAAAGTTAGTATGAATGAAATAAAGAATAATAGACTAGACTAAAGGAAGTTAAGAAAGTGCTGAATAGGGATGAATTCTGATAAGAGTGTGAGGAAGGGTTACGCGTATAATAGAAGAAAGGTCTGATAGAAAGAATTAGCAAGTTCTGATTTAAGAATTAGTAAATCCTGGGGGTTGAGATGTTTCAATAAGAACAAAGGCAGATTCATGAATAAGGACAATGACATGATGGGACCCAGACAGGATACCCCATGGTCTTTCAAGTTTACAGAAAGTACAGGTAGGCAGAACAGAATTACCAAATGCCAACCAATCCAGGAAGCAGAAGAATGTTAAGGGGGGGGGGGTGGTACCTCTACACTGAAATGAACTGTATAAAAGTTGGGTGAGCCCCAGTATGTGTGTGTATTCCCAGGGTAAGGGGAAGCACCCAACTTTGCACTGTTGTACAATAAATGTTCTTCGTTCTCAATTTTTGTCTCGAGCGAAATCTGTGAAGGTACTTCTGTTTCTCACAAATGGGGCTCGTCCGGGATCCCACTCCCTCCACTGACCAAGTGCCCGACGACGGGGGTAGGTGCACCCCGGCTGATTCAGCTGGACTCCCGGATGACAGGTGACTAGTCAGTGGACGAAGCGAGTGATATTCGAGAAGAGGCACTGAGAACAAACGACGGGAGAACGTTAAGGAAGCGCGCTAGGAATAGCTACTGGATCCCGGTAAGAGGAATTTATTTACCTGCTAGTATGGGAGGAGTAAGTAGCAAGGGAAACAGTCCTGGAGAAGGACGGGAAGATCAAATACCTAAACATAGTCCGTTAGGATTAATGTTATCTGATTGGGGTGCGGGGAAAACCCGTGGGAAAGATAAACAGACCATGGTCAGGTATTGCTGTCAGGAATGGGTTAAGAATCCGATAAAAGGGAGTTCGGTATATTGGCCAAAGTTTGGATCCGACGAGGACTAGATGTGTCAGGCATTGAACATCTGGCTCGACCAATATCAAGGAGGTAATACCGAGAGCAGAGAACATGAAGCCTGTTGGCTCAGTGGATCGTTTGATCAAATAATTTTGAGCGCAAAGGAATGTAAGAACAAGAAGGATGAGGAACCTTCTGCCCCTGAAAAACAAGGATGGGATGTGTTACATTCCCTTCCTCCACCTTATGCTCCCCCTGTGCCGGCTCCTATCTCCCCCCTCTCACCAACACTTTACCCTTTTTCACCTTCCCCTCTTCCTCCACAGTTAGAGAAAGAAAAAGAAAGTTGGGGTGGTATGATGACCCATTCACAGAGTACAAGATTACTGCCTCAATTGACACGAGAGGGAGGAGACTTTGGTTATGAGGGTCATTCAGAACATCAAAGAGGAGGAGATAAGCCAGCAACTAACTGGATGAGACCTTTACGAGATGTTCCCTTGGGAGGGGATGCAGGGGGTCTCGGATTTGTAAATGCGCCTTTGACTAGTACTGAGGTGTGCAATTTTAAGAAGGAAATTACCTCTTTGATAGAAGACCCTCAGGGATGTGCAGAACAATTAGATCAATTTTTGGGACCTAATATATATACCTGGGATGAATTAATGTCTATCTTTAAGACTCTGTTTACTTTCGATGAGCGTGGAATGATTCGCCAGGCAGGGATTAGAGTCTGGGATAGGGAACACCAAGGGGGACCAGAGGCGATACCTGGAGAAGCTAAATTTCCCCTGGCGAACCCAAATTGGGATAAGAATACTAATGATTGTCTCACGCGAATGGATGAGTACAGGGTTAATCTAATAAAAGAAATGAAGGAGTCTGTTCCAAAAGGACAGAACTTTAAGAAGGCATTTGAGATTTCCCAAGGTCCCGAGGAGACCCCCTCTGCAATTTTGAATAGATTGTGTGCAGGTGAACAGTTGGTATTGACGGGCTTTGTTACTAATTCAGCCCCAGATATCAGGAAGAAATTACAAAAGACAGAGAATTGGCATGAACAGGGAATAACCCAGCTTTTACAGATCGCACAAAGGGCATATGTCCAGAGGTCTGAAGATCAACAGAAAGGAAAGGCTAAGATTTGGATGCAGGCAGTCAAGGAAGTTGTGGAGGGACAGCAGGGAAATGTTAGGAGCTGTGTGCCAGCTCCTGGAAGTTGGGAGGAGCACTGGGTGGGGAAGTAGAGACCAGAGCAGAGGCAGAGGTAGAGGAGAATTCCGGGGACGACGACCATCCCCGGGACCCCGTGGAGACCATGGTAGAAATTGGGAAACAGGAGCATTAGTTTGCTATTATTGTAAAAAGGAGGGACACTTTAAGAGGGAATGCCCAATGCGAGCCAGGGAGATGCGATCTTATGCATTGATGGAGGCAGATTATGAATAGGGGGGGTCTTGGTTCTCAGTCAATACACACCGTGGGGCTGCACGGAGAACCATTGGTAAATTTAAGCATAGGACCCCACGGTGACGAGATGACTTTTCTAGTAGATTCTGGGGCAGCCCGGTCTAGTATTTTACAATGACCCGAAGGTGTTAAAACAGAAGGGACAGTGATGATTTCGGGAGTGGGAGGAAGAGATTTTACGGTCCCTATACTAAAGAATGTAAGGATACAAATGGGAGAAAAGATAATAACAGGATATTTTACTAGTTCCCCAAGCTGGAGTTTGGCTGTTGGGACGAGATTTACAAGACCAATTGGATATCGGTACCAGACCACAGAGATCAGGTATCGGGGTTCAATTTTATGTACTAACAGAGGAGGATCGGGAATGAATAAATCCTAGAGTATGGGCAAAAAGAGGTAATAGAAGAGGGTTAGATGTTCCTCCCCTGCAAGTTACTTTAAAAGACCCTGACCAAGTAATTAGACGAAAACAGTATCCAATTCCTATAGCTGGCCGAAAGGGGCTGCAGCCAGTAATTGACCGATTGGTGAAAGATGGTATACTCGAACCTTGTATGCCACCTTTTAATACCCCAATTTTACCTGTCCAAAAACCAGACGGTACCTATCGATTAGTGCAGGATTTGAGGGAGTTAAACAAAATCATTCTCACCCGTTATCCGGTCGTACCTAACCCCTATACGATAATGGGTAAAATTGATCCCCATAGTAAATGGTTTAGTGTAATTGACCTCAAAGATGCTTTCTGGACCTGTCCGTTGGCAATAGACAGTAGGGACATGTTTGCATTTGAGTGGGAGAATCCTTTTACAGGACGGAAAAATCAATACCGGTGGACGGTCCTTCCCCAGGGTTTTACAGAATCCCCAAATTTGTTTGGCCAAGTTTTAGAACAGGGACTAGATGAGGCCCCTCAGAGAGAGGATTGTCAATTAATACAATATGTTGATGATTTATTAATCACGGGAAAAATGTATGATGTGGTTAAACAATACACTGTTGAATTTCTGAATTTTCTAGGGAATAAGGGTCTTAGAGTGAGCGAATCAAAGTTACAATTTGTTCAATCTGAAGTTAAATACACGCGGTATTCTGCAGATCCTGCCTCCAAAGAGTGCTCAAGAACTTAGAAAATTCCTTGGTTTAGTGGGATACTGTAGAATTTGGATTGAGAATTATTCTAGCCTGGTCAAATTTCTTTATGATAAACTTGCGACTCTAGGGGGTGAAACTGTTGTCTGGACGGAGGAGGAGATTATTAAAGATTTTACCTTGGTGAAACAGCGTCTTATTAGTGCCCCAATTTTGGCTTTACCTGACCTAAATAAGCCATTTGACCGATATACCAATGCGAAAGACGGTGTGGCCATGGAAGTATTAACGCAAGAGAGGGCAGGCTTTAGACAACCAGTTGCCTTTCTGTCAAAAATTTTAGATCCTGTTTGTCGTGGTTGGCCAGAATGTGTGCAAGCAATTGCAGCCACTGCTATTTTAGTCGAAGAAGGACGAAAGATTACATTTGGTGCCCCGATGTTAGTTCATACTCCTCACACAGTCCGCACCATTCTCTTACAACGTGCCGGAAGGTGGCTTACTGATTCTAGAATTTTAAAGTATGAAGCGATTCTCATGGATAGGGATGATTTGACACTGATTATAAACAAAGAACAGAATCCAGCCACCTTCTTGGTTTCTCCAGATTCTGATACTGTCCCCAATGATTTAGAGCATGTATGTTTAGAAGTGATCGATTTACAGACAAAAATTAGAGATGATTTAAGTGATGAACCTTTACGGGAGGGTGAAAGATGGTTTGATGGATCTTCCCGCTGCATTGACGGCATTCGTTATAGCGGGTATAGTATAGTGGATGGGAATGAAGGAGTTGTGATTGAAGCCGGTCGTCTTCCCGGTCATTAGTTGGCACAATCCTGTGAATTATATACCCTCTGTAGAGCTCTCCAGGGTTTAGAGGGAAAGGTGGGTACAATCTATACCGACTCAAAGTATGCTTTTGGTGTAGTGCACACCTTTGGAAAGATTTGGAAAGAGCGGGGAATGATAACTGGAAAAGGACAAAAGTTGATCCATGAAAACTTAATTGTTCAATCCTTAGATGCTCTTATGTTACCTGAGGAGATAGCTGTCGTTCATGTACGGGGCCATCAAATTACTGACAGTCCTGAACCACAGGGGAACAGACGGGCAGATGAAGTTGCCAAACAGGCTGCACTCACAAAAAAAATAGACATGCAGCTGTTACTCCCCACCCCACATGAGGTTAAAAAGACTCCCATCTTTTCGCGGGAAGAGGAGGTTTATATGAAAGACCAGGGAATGCGTCAAACTGCCGATGGGTTGTGGTGGACGGCAGAGGGACGCCAAGTACTGAACAAAGCCTTGGCTCATCAGATTATTGATCAGCTCCACCAGCAGACACATTGGGGAACACAGGCACTTGTTTTTTTTTAATTTTTTATTTTTCACACCATAAATCACATTAACCATGATACACACTTTTTCCTTTTCACACATATATAGTGCCATTTTCTCCCCCCCCTCCCTCCTCCCATCCCACCCTCCCTACCTTCCCCCTCCCGTCCATTTAAGGTACAAAATCTAGGATACCTTAAACCAGTCAGACAATGTTGTCATTCAATAAAAATACACCAGAAATTCCACCGAGTCCATTCTTTTCATTTCCTTTTCCTTCCGTTAACTTAGGTAGTGATTGACCCCGGTAGGTTTTCGCTATTGTGTTTCATGTAAGGCTCCCATATTTGTTCGAATATTTCAATATTATTTCTTAAACTATATGTTATTTTTTCTAATGGAATACATTTATTCATTTCTATATACCATTGTTGTATTTTCAAATTATCTTCCAATTTCCAGGTTGACATAATACATTTTTTTGCTACGGCTAGAGCTATCTTAACAAATCTTTTTTGTGCATCCGCCAAATCAATTCCAAATTCTTTGTTTTTTATGTTACTTAGGAGGAAGATCTCTGGATTCTTTGGAATATTGTTTTCTGTTATTTTATTTAATATCTGATTTAGATCTTCCCAAAATTTTTCTACTTTCTCACATGTCCAGATTGCATGAATTGTTGTTCCCATTTCTTTTTTACATCGAAAACATCTATCAGATACTGTTGGGTCCCATTTATTTAACTTTTGAGGTGTAATGTATAGTCTGTGTATCCAGTTATATTGTATCATACGTAACCTCGTATTTATTGTATTTCTCATCGTTCCAGAGCATAACTTCTCCCATGTTTCCTTTTTTATCTTTATATTTAAATCTTGTTCCCATTTTTGTTTAGTTTTACCATTTGTTTCCTCATTCTCCTTTTCTTGCCGTTTAATATACATATTTGTTATAAATCTTTTGATTATCATTGTATCTGTAATCACATATTCAAAGTTACTTCCCTCTGGCAAACTCAAACTGCTTCCTAATTTATCCTTCAAGTAGGATCTCAATTGGTAATATGCCAGCGCTGTATCTTGAGTTATATTGTATTTATCTTTCATTTGTTCAAAGGATAATAATCTATTTCCTGAAAAACAATTTTCTATTCTTTTCATCCCTTTTTTCTCCCATTCTCTAAAGGAAAGGTTATCTATTGTAAAAGGGAGTAACTTGTTTTGCGTCAATATTAGTTTTGGTAATTGATAATTTGTTTTATTTCTTTCTACATGAATCTTCTTCCAAATATTGAGTAGATGATGTAATACTGGAGAACTTCTATGTTGTAACAATTTTTCATCCCATTTATATAATATGTGTTCAGGTATCTTTTCCCCTATTTTATCTAATTCTAATCTAGTCCAATCTGGCTTTTCCCTTGTTTGATAAAAATCTGATAGGTATCTTAATTGTGCGGCTCTATAATAATTTTTTAAGTTTGGCAGTTGTAAGCCTCCTTGTTTATACCATTCTGTTAATTTATCTAGTGCTATCCTTGGTTTCCCCACTTTCCATAAAAATTTCCTTATTATTTTCTTTAACTACTTGAAGAATTTCTCTGTCAGTTGTATTGGCAATGCCTGAAATAGGTATAATATCCTTGGAAAAATGTTCATTTTAATACAGTTTATCCTTCCTATTAGTGTTAGTGGTAAATCTTTCCAATGCTCTAAATCGTCCTGTAATTTTTTCATTAGTGGATAATAATTGAGTTTATATAGTTGGCCGAGATTTTTGTTTATTTGTACACCTAGGTATCTTATTGCTTGCATTTGCCATCTAAATGGTGATTCCTTCTTAAATTTTGAGAAATCCACATTATTCATAGGCATTGCTTCACTTTATTTACGTTGATCTTGTAACCCGACACTTCTCCATATTCCTTCAATTTCTTATATAATTCTTTTATTGATAGTTCTGGTTCTGTTAAGTATACTATAACATCATCCGCAAATAAACTGATTTTATATTCCTTGTCTTTTATTTTTATCCCTTTTATATTATTTTCTGTTCTTATCAATTCTGCTAGTGGTTCTATCGCTAACGCAAACAATAAAGGTGATAGTGGGCATCCCTGCCGTGTTGACCTGCTTAAGTTAAATTGCTTTGATACATGTCCATTTACTGTCACTTTCGCTAATGGTCCCTTATATAATGCTTTAATCCAATTAATATACTTCTCCGGTAAACTGAATTTTTGCAATACTTTGAACAAATAATTCCATTCTACTCTGTCAAAGGCCTTCTCTGCGTCTAAAGCAACTGGTACTGTTGGTGCTTTATTCCCTTCTACTGCATGAATTAAGTTAATAAATTTACAAATATTGTCTGTTGTGCATCTTTTTTTGATAAATCCAGTTTGGTCTAGATTTACCATTTTCGGTACATACTCTGCTAATCTGTTTGCTTATAGTTTAGCTATTATCTTATAATCTGTGTTAAGTAAAGATATTGGTCTATATGACGCTGGTGTGAGTGGATCTTTCCCTTGCTTTAGTATTACTGTAATTATTGCTGTTTTACATGAATCTGGTAAGCTTTGTGTTTTATCAATCTGGTTGATTACTTCCAGGAGGGGTGGAATTAATAAGTCTTTAAATGTTTTATAGAATTCTATTGGGAATCCATCCTCTCCTGGTGTTTTATTATTTGGTAATTTTTTTATTATCTCTTGTATTTCTACTATTCCAAATGGCTCTGTTAATTTATTTTGTTCCTATATTTGTAGTTTTGGTAGTTCAATTTTAGTTAGAAATTCATCTATTTTCCCTTCTTTCCCTTCGTTTTCAGTTTGGTATAATTGTTCATAGAATTCTCTAAAGTTTTCCTTAATTTCTTTTGGATTATATGTAATTTGTTTGTCTTTTTTCCTTGATGCCAATACCATTCTCTTAGTTTGTTCTGTCTTAAGCTGCCATGCTAGGATTTTGTGCGTTTTTTCACCTAGTTCATAATATTTCTGTTTTGTCTTCATTATATTCTTCTCCACCTTATATGTTTGTAGTGTTTCATATTTTATTTTTTTATCTGCCAATTCTCTTCTTTTAGTTGTATCTTACTTCATTGCTAATTCTTTTTCTATATTTACAATTTCCCTTTCCAACTGCTCTGTTTCCTGATTATAGTCCTTTTTCATCTTGGTTACATAACTTATTATTTGCCCTCTAATGAATGCTTTCATTGCATCCCATAGTATAAACTTATCTTTCACTGATTTCGTATTTATTTCAAAATACATTTTAATTTGTCTTTCAATAAATTCTCTTAAATCCTGCCTTTTAGGTAACATGGGGTTTAATCTCCATCTATACATTCTTGGAGGGATGTCCTCTAACTTTACTGTCAATATTAAGGGTGAATGGTCCGATAGTATTCTAGCTTTATATTCTGTTTTTCTTACTCTATCTTGCATACGAGCTGATAACAAAAATAGGTCTATTCTTGAGTATGTTTTATGTCTAGCCGAGTAATATGAATATTCCTTTTCCTTTGGGTGTTGTTTCCTCCATATATCCAAAAGTTGCATTTCTTCCATCGATTTAATTATAAATTTGGTTACTTTGTTCTTTCTGTTAATTTTTTTCCCAGTTTTGTCCATATTTGAATCCAAATTCAGGTTGAAATCCCCTCCTATTAATATGTTCCCTTGCATATCTGCTATCTTCAAAAAGATATCTTGCATAAACTTTTAATCTTCTTCGTTAGGTGAATATACATTGAGTAGATTCCAAAACTCCGAATATATCTGACATTTTATCATTACATATCTCCCTGCTGGATCATTTATTTCCTCTTCTATTTTAAATGGCACATTTTTACTAATTAATAGAGCCACTCCTCTTGCTTTTGAATTATACGATGCTGCTGTTACATGTCCTACCCAATCTCTCTTTAATTTCTTGTGCTCCAATTCAGTTAAATGTGTTTCTTGCACAAATGCTATATCAATTTTTTCTTTTTTCAGTAAATTTAGCAGTTTCTTCCTTTTAATTTGGTTATGTATTCCATTAATATTTAAAGTCATATAGTTCAACGTAGCCATTTTATACTTTGTTTATCTTCCCTTTCCGTTTCTCCATCATTACCTTTCCTTCTTATCCATTTCTGTTTTCTTGTTTTGAACCCTTTATAAGACAACATTCCTAAAACATCAAACATTTTCCTTATTCTCCTATTTAAAACTTCTTTAGCCCCAATCTCCCCTTCCCCTCCTGAGTTGTCCTTTATCCCTTGTCGGACAACCACATCTCCCCTCTCCATTTGGATTTGCGAATTCACTCGCAAGCGTCAGCTGATTTTGCAGTGACCGTAACTCCTCCCCACCCAGCCCCCCCAGAAAAGATTTCACTTTTCATATGTAACAAAGGTCACTCTTTTAATTCCCTCCTTATTCCCTCTATTCCATTTCCTTCCCTTATTAATTCTTGTCTATACTCTCTATATTTTCCTCTAAATACGGATACATTCATGTATGCACACTATACATATACACACATATACCTCTTTACCCACATACATATAAATCGTGGTCATTTTTACTCTTATTACATGTCTTCATCTCTCTGTTTGTTTTGTAGTTGTTCTGCAAATTTCCTTGCTTCCTCTGGATCCGAGAATAGTTTTTTTACATCAGATCGTTTTCGCTGTATTGAACTCCTTCCTCTTCTTCAGGAGTTCAAAGCTTATGTGTCTTTTTAGTTCGCAGTCTTTTGTACTCTCATTACACGTCTTCATCTCTCAGTCTATTTTGTAATTGTTCTGCAAATTTTCGTGCTTCCTCTGGATCCGAGAATAGTCTGTTTTGCTGTCCTGGAATAAATATTTTCAATTACGCTGGATGCTTTAGTATAAATTTATACATGATTATCCAACTGCACGAAAACCAACAAGGTCGGGTCAGATACAGCAATGAGCTCTCTGAACCCTTCTCCATTAACAATGGCGTGAAGCAAGGCTGTGTTCTCGCACCAACCCTCTTTTCAATCTTCTTCAGCATGATGCTGAACCAAGCCATGAAAGACCCCAACAATGAAGACGCTGTTTACATCCGGTACCGCACGGATGGCAGTCTCTTCAATCTGAGGCGCCTGCAAGCTCACACCAAGACACAAGAGAAACTTGTCCGTGAACTACTCTTTGCAGATGATGCCGCTTTAGTTGCCCATTCAGAGCCAGCTCTTCAGCGCTTGACGTCCTGCTTTGCGGAAACTGCCAAAATGTTTGGCCTGGAAGTCAGCCTGAAGAAAACTGAGGTCCTCCATCAGCCAGCTCCCCACCATGACTACCAGCCCCCCCACATCTCCATCGGGCACACAAAACTCAAAACGGTCAACCAGTTTACCTATCTCGGCTGCACCATTTCATCAGATGCAAGGATCGACAATGAGATAGACAACAGACTCGCCAAGGCAAATAGCGCCTTTGGAAGACTACACAAAAGAGTCTGGAAAAACAACCAACTGAAAAACCTCACAAAGATAAGCGTATACAGAGCCGTTGTCATACCCACACTCCTGTTCGGCTCCGAATCATGGGTCCTCTACCGGCACCACCTACGGCTCCTAGAACGCTTCCACCAGCGTTGTCTCCGTTCCATCCTCAACATCCATTGGAGCGCTTTCATCCCTAACGTCGAAGTACTCGAGATGGCAGAGGTCGACAGCATCGAGTCCACGCTGCTGAAGATCCAGCTGCGCTGGGTGGGTCACGTCTCCAGAATGGAGGACCATCGCCTTCCCAAGATCGTGTTATATGGCGAGCTCTCCACTGGCCACCGTGACAGAGGTGCACCAAAGAAAAGGTACAAGGACTGCCTAAAGAAATCTCTTGGTGCCTGCCACATTGACCACCGCCAGTGGGCTGATATCGCCTCAAACCGTGCATCTTGGCGCCTCACAGTTTGGCGGGCAGCAACCTCCTTTGAAGAAGACCGCAGAGCCCACCTCACTGACAAAAGGCAAAGGAGGAAAAACCCAACACCCAACCCCAACCAACCAATTTTCCCTTGCAACCGCTGCAATCGTGTCTGCCTGTCCCGCATCGGACTTGTCAGCCACAAACGAGCCTGCAGCTGACGTGGACTTTTTACCCCCTCCATAAATCTTCGTCCGCGAAGCCAAGCCAAAGAAAGGATACCCTTTCTTCCATAAAATTGCCTTTGCTGTATTGAACTCCTTTCTCTTCTTTAGGAGTTCAAAACTTATATCTGGAGAAATGAAGATTTTTTGCCCTTTGTACTCCAGTGGCTTGTTGCCCTCTCTTACTTTTTCCATTGTCTTCTCCAGTACCTTTTTTCTTGTAGTATATCTTAGGAATTTTACTAAAATAGATCTTGGCTTTTGTTGTGGTTGTGGTTTAAAGGCCAATGCTCTATGTGCCCTTTCTATTTCCATTTCTTGCTGTAGTTCTGGACATCCTAGGATCCTAGGGATCCAATCTTTTATAAACTCTCTCATATTCTTGCCTTCTTCATCTTCCTTAAGGCCCACTATCTTTATGTTATTTCTTCTGTTATAATTTTCCATTCTATCTTTTTTCTGAGCTAACAGCTCTTGTGCCTCTTTAACTTTTTTATTAGATTCCTCTAATTTCTTTTTTAAGTCTTCTACCTCCATTTCTACTGCTGCTTCTCGTTCTTCCACCTTGTCCATTCTTTTTCCCATTTCTGATGAGGTCATATCTATTTTATTCATTTTCTCTTCTGTATTGTTTATTCTTCTTAAATCATTAAATTCCTGTGCTTGCCATTCTTTAAATGACTCCATGTATTCTTTAATAAGAGAAAGTAAATCCTTTATCTTGCCTTTCCCTTCTTCTTCTATTTCACTGTACTCTTCCTCTTCTTCTTCCTCTGGATTGGCCATCTGTTGTTTCTTTGTTGTCCTTTTCTTCTCTTCTTTCTTGTTTTCGTTGTCTTCTATGTTCTCTTCTTGCTGCAGGTGTTCTGCAGCTGTCGTTGCCGGCTGTGGAGATTGACTCCCCAGCTGGTCACCCCTCCCGTCGTGTGTTTTTTTGCATGCGCGGTTGCGCACTTTTACTCGGCTCAGCAAGCCATTTTTGTAGTCCACTTTCTACCGACCTGAGGGAGCGGGTTTCTCTCTCCACCGCGGGCCTCTTCGAACAGGTAAGGCCTTCTCCTTCTTCTTCCGTTGTCTTCTCTTCCTCTCTTCTTACCGTTGGTTTCGATTTTTCTTTTTTCGTCGCCATCTTCTTTCCACCTTTATACTCACTTTACTTTAATTTTTATTTTTGTGCCTTTGTGTTTTCCTTTGTTTTTTCCGACTTTTCTGGAGAGGGCTGGAGTTCACCGTCCGGCCACTATTCCATCACGTGACTCCTAGAACACAGGCACTTGTTGATGCTTTTGTACGGTGCTTTAATTGCTCGGGAATATACACCATAGCCAAGCAAAGTACTTGGGGGTGCCCAATTTGTCAGCGAGTGAATAAGAAAGTCATGCGCCAGGTAATGCCTGGCGGTCGCGATATAGCCGTACGCCCGTTTCAACGACTACAGGTTGACTTCACGGAATTACCTAAGATAGGGGTTTATAAATACCTCCTGGTGATGGTGGGTCATTTTACTCGATGGGTTGAGGCTTTCCCGACCCCTAATGATCGTGCTAGCACCGTTATCCGGATATTACTAGCGTCTGTTATTCCGCGCTATGGCATTATTCAAACCATTGACTCAGATCGAGGTACACATGTTACCTCTCAGGTACTCCAGGGTGTGTGTAAAATTCTGGGAATAGATTGGCAGTTACATACCCCATGGCACCCCCAGAGTTCAGGCTGTGTTGAACGGATGAATCAGACCCTGAAAAATCAACTCACTGGACTTCATGAGGAAACTGGCCTCTCCTGGATTAAATGCTTACCCTTAGCTTTAATTAGGACTTGCACAGCTCCTCGTAAGGACCTTGCTGTCTCACCATATGAAATGATGTTTGGTCTTCCTTACATGGGATTCCACACTGATACCCCTATCCCTGAGGATAATGACCAGTACATATCTAAATATTTACAGGGACTTTCTACTTCTCTGTATGACTTAAGACAGAAGGATTTATTAGCTCAAAACCCACCCCTGGACTATCCTATTCATTCTGTTAAACCTGGTGATTGGGTATATGTAAAAGCGTGGCAAGACCATAAACTAAAACCAACATGGGACGGCCCTTATAGTGTACTTCTGATTACAGACACTGCAGTGTGAACAAAAGAAAAGAGGTAGACTCACATACAACGCATTAAACAAGCTAATCCACGAACTAAAGACGTTGATAATACACCCTCCACCTGGCGTGCAGTCTCGCATCCTTCTGGCCTGAAAGTTACGCTACGCGGGAAAAAGTGCTGTAATGTTATTTTTATTATTTGCTGTATTGTTTTTCTGCTGGTTCCCAATTTTTGGGAAACCACCCAATTGTACACAATGTATTAAGTCCTCCTGGAATAGGGGCAGCAGAGGTGATAATTACTTTGAGAAATGGACAAGTTTACCTTTAGAATGCAGACAGGGCACAGGTATAGAGTGTATTCATAGTGGGGTACCTTATTTAGTATGGTTTAATTTAGGATCCCATCATGGACCAGGGAAACAGAACTGCCCTAGGGGAGTGGATTGGGTTTGCGTCCTGGCCTCGACAGATATTAAAGAGATGAGTGCTAAAAATATGGTACAAAGAAGATGGTGGGAAAATGATAGGCAGAAGATTAGTCAGGGCTATACCTGGAGTAGGGATAAAGGGGGTATATATGCTAATGCTCGCAGACAAGCTGCTACTCACAGGTTAGGTAATGATAAACGCTCCATCCCCAACTTGGCATCTTGCAAATCATCCTTTGGGTCACGAATACATTCGGAAGGCTAAAGGCCATCACTATAAGGGGGATTCCAGTTGTAAATGGCTCAAGCTGCTCCAGAGTACCACAGCTGTTTGGCATTTAAACCGTTTAATCAGACTCCAGGCAGTTTTGAAGATTATCACCAAACAGACAGCGATGGCCTTGGATTTATTGGCTGAAGAACAACGACAGATACGAGCTACAGCTTATCAAAACTGCCTGGCTCTCGATTACTTGTTGGCAGCTGAGGGCAGCGTTTGTGGAAGATTGATTGATGACAACGGTCACAATGGTCAGGCGGTTGAACTTTTTACTGGTGACTTATAGCAGTTGGACTCGTTATTTTAGCCATCATGATACTTTCCTGCCTAATGACTTGTGTGCAGTGTTTAATTCAACAGACCCTTCGTCAGATCACTACAACCCAAAGGATCTATGTTTCCCAAGCTCCGTCTGATGATGCTGAGATTGCAGTTCGTTTGCTGACTCGCTGGGAAAAAGGCCAAGCTTCCAGTTGAGAATTTACGAAGCGTAGCTAAAGAAAAAGTGGGGATTGTGAGAGATAATAGAATGTAGGAAGTAAAGCTAGTATGAATGAAATAAGGAATACTAGACTAGAAGTTAAGTAAGTGCTGAATAGGGATGAATTCCGATAAGAGTGTGAGGAAGGGTTGGGCAAGTACAATAGAAGAAAGGTCTTATAGTGATAGAAAGAACTAGCAAGTTCTGCATATAGAATTAGTAAGTCCTGGGGGTTGAGATGTGTGAATAAGGCTAAAGGCAGACTCATGAATAAGGACAATGACATGACGGGACCCAGACAGGATACCCCATGGTCTTTCAAGTTTACAGAAACTGCACGGAGGTAGACAGAATTACCAAATGCCAAACCAATCCAGGAGGCAGAAGAATGTTGGGGAGGGGGGGGGGGAGGGTACCTCTACACTGAAATGAACTGTATAAAAGTTGGGTGAGCCCCAGTATGTGTGTGTGTGTATTCTCAGGGTAAGGGGAAGCACCCAACTTTGCACTGTTGTACAATAAATGTTCTTTGTTCTCAATTTTTGTCTCGAGCGAAGTCTGTGAAGGGACTTCTGTTTCTCACAAGCCCTTCATCAAGGTGTGGGGGAACATGAGCTATGTCTGAACAAAGGGGGGGAGGGGGGATGAGCGAGGGAGATGATAGATGGGGGGTGGGGGTGGGGAATCTGGACTAGGTGGAGAGAGAAAGGAAGTAGGAACAGGAATAACTAGGTAAGGGGCTGGAGAGGGGAAAAGGTAAACTGATCAGTGGAATGCAGTGAACTCAATGTTCATGCCCTGGGGTTGGAGGGTGCCCAGATGATCAATGAGGTGTTGTTCCTCCAATCTGTGGGTGGTCAGGGGAGTACTGTGAAAGGCCATGGACAGAAATGAGACATTGATAATGTGACCCAGAATTGAAGTGGTTGGCTACGGTAGAGGTCACTTTCATTGCGGACGGAGAGGAGGTGCTGGGCAAAGAGATCTCCTAATCTGCGATCGGCTTCTCCGATTTGGAGAAGGCCACGGAGGGTGCAGTAAATTAGTTCTTTCGTGGTACAAGGTCTGTTTGGGACCTCGGACCGTGGTGAGGGAGGAGGCGTGGGTGCAGGTTTTACACCTCCTATGACTACAGCGGAAGGTGCCGGTGGGGGGGGGGTGGTCAATGGGTGAGGAGGAAAGAGTGCACAATGGAGTCACGGAAGAAGCAGATCCCCACAATCCCGTCCAGCCCCACATTCCCCCATTCTGTGGGCTGGTTGTAACTGCTGGAATCCCCCTTGCTACAGCGCAATAATATTCCGGGAGGGGGCAATGTTGGACCGTGAATGGAGAGTGGGGGAGGGGACAGAGGGGAATGGAAAAAGAAGGGGAGAGAGGGGGCAAAAAGAGGAGGGAGAGGGGGAAAGGAGAGGAGCAGAGAGCAAGTAAGAGAGAGAAAAGGAGAGAGGGGAAAAAGGAAGATGGAGAGAAAAAGAGAGGAGCAAGAGATGGAGAAAGAGTAGAAAATAGAGAGAGAAAACACAAAGGGAGATGGGAGAGAGATGGAGTAGAGAGAAATAGAGAAGGAGAGAGGGAAAGGTTGATAGAGGAGGGAGGGGAGAGAAAGGAAGGGGCTGTGCAATGGGGCAGAACATGGAAAACTGTTTCAAATCAACTGAGAAAGTGAGAGAGAACCACCCTCCCCTTCCTCCTTCTCTCTTCCCATCTCCCTCCTGCTCCTCCTCCATCTCCTCACCCTTTCCCTTTCTACACCCTGTCTCCCCCCTCTCTCACTACACCCTTCCCTCTCCTCAGCATCATATTTTCCAAGCTGTAGATCTTCCCCTTCTATCTCCCCCTCTCTCCCCCCCTGTCTCTTCTAGCTCTCTCTCTCTCTCTCCCCTCTCCCACCCCCCCCCCCTCCCTACCGCTCTGTAGCGTGAATAAAAGCTCTCACGACTGGAGTGAAAACAAATGCTTTTATTTGCTTATAACTATGTGTAGGGTCTCACAGTGTCTTCGGAATGATTCTGGGTTTAGGCGAGAAATCAGGGTTATATGTGGGTATGTGGGGGGGCGGAGCCGGGTGGCGAAGCCAGCCATCAGCTCCATACCCCACCAATAAATCCCAATGCACTCCCCAATTCCTCTCCTTCACTCTCCCTCCTGCTACCCCTCCCTCATCCTTTCTCTTTCCCCTCCCTCTCCCCATCCTTTCCCTCTCTTCCCCTCCCTCTCCCCATCCTTTCCCTCTCTTCCCCTCCCTCTCCCCATCCTTTCCCTCTCTTCCCCTCCCTCTCCCCATCCTTTCCCTCTCTTCCCCTCCCTCCTCTCACTCTCTCCCCCTCTCTCTGCCACCTCTCTGTTCACCCCTCCCTCTCCCCATATTATCATAGTTTCCATGCTGTGGATCTCCCCCCTCTCCCTGCTTCCCTTTCTCATCTCTCTCTCTCTTCCCACTTTCTCTCTCTCCTCATATCATCGGTAAAACACTGGATTCTGTTGACATCGTGCTTAAGTGAAAAAAAACACACAGCTCAAACAGCGCCTTTATGTAGCAAAGGTAAAGATACAGAATCAAAGTTTTGGGCTTTTGCCCCTCATCAAGGTGTGGTTGAACATGAGAGATGTCTGAACAAAGGGGGGAGGGGGGTTGAGGGAGGGAGATGATAGGTGGAGGGTGGGAGGAGTCTAGACTAGCTGGAGAGAGAAAGGAAGTTGGAACTGGAATAACTAGATAAGGGGCAGGAGGGGGGGTTAGGCAAGCTGATTAGTGGAATGCAGTGAACTTGATGTTCATGCCCTGGGGTTGGAGGGTGCCCAGATGAACAATGAGGTGTTGTTCCTCCAATCTGTGGGTGGTCAGGGGAGTCCTGTGAAAGGCCATGGACAGACATGAGAGCTTGATAATGTAACCCAGAATTGAAGTGGTTGGCTACGGTGGAGGTCACTTTTGTTGCGGACGGAGAGGAGGTGCTGGGCGAAGGGATCTCCTAATCTGCGACCGGTGTATCCGATGTAAAGAAAGCCACAGAGGGTGCAGTAAATGAGTTCTTTGGAGGTACAAGGAACTCGGAACGTGCTGAGGGAGGAGGCATGGGTGCAGGTTTTACACCTCCTATGACTACAGCGGAAAGTATGGGGGGGGGTGTTCAATGGGTGGGGAGGGAAAAGGGAAAGGGAATCACGGAAGAAGCGGATCCCCACAATCCTGTCCAGCCCCACAATCCAGTCCAGCCCCACATCTACCCACCCTCTGGGCTGGTTGCAACAGCGAGGCGGGCAACTGCTAGATCCTCCCTCGCTGCAGCGCAATGATACTCCGGCAGGGGGCAGTGTTGGACCGTGAATGGGAGAAGGGACGTGCAGGGAGATGGAGAGTGGGGGAGGGGACAGAGGGGAATGGAAAGAGAAGGGGAGGGAGGGGGCGAGACGAGCAGGAAGAGAGGGAAAGGAGAGGAACAGAGCGGGAGGAAGAGAGAGAAAGGAAAATGGAGAGAGAGAAAGGAAGATGGAGAGAGAAAGGGAGAGGGGCGAGAGATGGAGAAGAGAGAAATAGAGAAGGGGAGGGGAGAGAAAAGAAGGGGCAGTGCAATGGGGGCAGAGCATGGAAAAATGTTTCAAATGTTGGAATCTAGGGGTTAAAACAGTATGAAATAAATGAGTGTATATTTACTGCATGGTTCAGGGAAAAAGGAATGTGATTAAGTGGCAATCACAGCATGGAGCAAAGTTGGCTGAGCAAAATTGTCTGCTCCAAAATACAGGGAGAGGAAATGCATAAAACGATTTAGGAGGAATGCTCAAACTAAAGGAGGTGGTGAGTAGCACAGGAGACACAGGCCAGATCAGAACAAAGAATGGCCTGCAAGAAACAAAAGGAATAGAAAACCAGGCTAGGAGGAAGATTAAGGCAGGAGGAGGTGTTAAAGAGAACAGCAGAAATTGGCCAGACAAGAACAGAATGGTGATTAGAAATATCTGGGGATGAATTAATTTCTGATCAACACAACAGGATAGTCTGGCCTGGAGGATTAAGATGGGAGTGCTACACCCCAGATATCTGCAAAACAGGAGATGACTTGTGATAACCCTTATGCAAAAAGATCCAGCAAAGGAAGACAACTTTTGTTCTGTATGATAATGAAATCTAGCAAAGGAAGCCAACTTTTGTTCTGTATAAGGTTGACCTATATAAACTGAACCAACTGGACAATAGGGGTCAGTCTTGGGGAGTAGCTCACTGTGCAGGTGACCTATGAACTAATGAGTGACCTAGAGCTCTGTTAAGTTTTATTCTTGTGCTGTGTAATAAATTGACTGTTGTACCGAATACCTTCTCCTATCACTTCATTCAAAGAACACGCTGGACTCAGACTACACATAGACTAAATTAAGAGTAAGGTAAAGCCAGAATCAACTGAGAAAGCGAGAAAGAACCACCCTCCCCTTCCCTCCCTGCTCTCCCTCCCCATCCTCCCTCTCTCTTCTCTCCCTCCTGCTCCTCCTCCCCACCATTTCCCTTTCTAGTCCCTCTCTCCCTCTCTCTCTACACCACTCTCTCACCTCATCGTCATACTTCCCAAGCTGTCGATCTTCCCCTTCTCTCTCCCCTACTCTCCCCATCTCCCTTCTCATTTTCTATCTCTCTTCCCCCCCCCCCCCTCCCCCTTCCTCCCTACCGCTCTGTAGCACGTATAAAAACTTATAACTATGGGTAGGGTCTCACAGTGTCTTCGGAAGAGTTCTGAGTTTAGGTGGGAAATCAGGGTTATTTGTGGGAGCTGGGCGGCGGGGCCAGCCATCAGCACAACACCCTACCAATGAAGCAGAGTACCCTACACCCTCCCTCTCCCCCTCTCACTCCCTCCCACATCCCCTCTCTCCCCATCCTTTCCCTCTCTTCCCTTCTCTCTCCTCTCTCTCTCTCTCTCTCCCCCATATCGTTATAGATTCCATGCTGTGGATCTCCCCCCTCCCTCTCCCCCTTTCCCTGCCTCTCTCTCCTCTCTCTCTTCCCCCTTTCTCTCTCCCCCCTCCGTCTCCTCATATCATTGCTAAAACACAGGATTCTGTTGACACCGTTGTTAACTGAAAAAACAACACAAATGCGGGAGAAATCAAAAGGTCAAACAGTGCCTTTATGTAGGAAAGGTAGAGATACAGAACCAACGTTTTGGGCTTTAGCCCTTCATCAAGGTGTGGGGGAACTTGAGAGATGTAGCAACAAAGGGGGGGAGGAGGTTGAGGGAGGGAGATGATAGGTGGAGAGAGAAAGGAAGTAGGAACTGGAATAACTAGGTAAGGGGCAGGAGGGCAGAAAAGGCAAGCTGATCAGTGGAATGCAGTGAACAATGTTCATTCCCTGGGGTTGGAGGGTGCCCAGATGAACAATGAGGTGTTCCTCCATTCTATGGGTGATCAGTGGAGTCCTGTGAAAGGCCATGGACAGACATGAGAGCTTGATAATGTGATCCAGAATTGAAGTGGTTGGCTACGGTGGCGGTCCCTTTTGCGGACGGAGAGGAGATGCTGGGCGAAGGGATCTCCAAATCTGCGACCGGTCTCTCCGATGTAGAGAAGGCCAGAGGGTGCAGTAAATGAGTTCTCTGGAGGTTCAAGTGAAATGTTGCTTCACCTGAAAGTTCTGTTCGGACCTCGGACCGTGTTGAGGTGTTACGACTACTGTGGATTGTGCCGGGGGTGGGGGGTCGATGGGTGGGGAGGGAAGAGTGCATAAGCGAGTCATGGAGGAAGAGGTTCTTATGGGAGGCTGAGAGGAAGGGAGAAGGAAAAATGCATCAGGTGGTGGGGTCCTGCAGTAAGTGCCGGAAATTCCGTCGGATGATGTGTTGGATGTGCAGGCTGGTGTGTGATAGGTGAGGACAAGGGGGATTCTGTGTGTGAGAGATGATAAAAACTGATATACAAATATGAACATGAAGATACAAAAATTGATACATGAGTAAATGAATGAAGGCAGTACAAACAGGATGAGACATGGATATTAGAATGCAGGAAGCAGAATCAGTCTGAGTAAGATAAGAATCTCCTAGCCTTTAGACAGAATCAGCAAGTTCACTGTATGAATGAGATAAGGATAGACAATAGATCATAGAATGTAGGAAGTAGAGTTAGTATGAATGAGATAAGGGTCTTCTAGCTGCACCATTTCATCAGATGCAAGGATCGACAATGAGATAGACAACAGACTCGCCAAGGCAAATAGCGCCTTTGGAAGACTACACAAAGAGTCTGGAAAAACAACCAACTGAAAAACCTCACAAAGATAAGCGTATACAGAGCCGTTGTCATACCCACACTCCTGTTCGGCTCCGAATCATGGGTCCTCTACCGGCATCACCTACGGCTCCTAGAACGCTTCCACCAGCGTTGTCTCCGCTCCATCCTCAACATCCATTGGAGCGCTTTCATCCCTAACGTCGAAGTACTCGAGATGGCAGAGGTCGACAGCATCGAGTCCACGCTGCTGAAGATCCAGCTGCGCTGGATGGGTCACGTCTCCAGAATGGAGGACCATCGCCTTCCCAAGATCGTGTTATATGGCGAGCTCTCCACTGGCCACCGTGACAGAGGTGCACCAAAGAAAAGGTACAAGGACTGCCTAAAGAAATCTCTTGGTGCCTGCCACATTGACCACCGCCAGTGGGCTGATATCGCCTCAAACCGTGTATCTTGGCGCCTCACAGTTTGGCGGGCAGCAACCTCCTTTGAAGAAGACCGCAGAGCCCACCTCACTGACAAAAGGCAAAGGAGGAAAAACCCAACACCCAACCCCAACCAACCAATTTTCCCCTGCAACCGTTGCAACCGTGTCTGCCTGTCCCGCATCGGACTTGTCAGGCACAAACGAGCCTGCAGCTGACGTGGACTTTTACCCCGTCCATAAATCTTCGTCCGCGTAGCCAAGCCAAAGAAAGCCCCAGATAGAATTAGCCAGTTCTACATATGAAGAGGACACAGCCCTGAGGGTCGGGAAGGTGTAAATTAGAACAAAGACAGGGTTGTGAATAAGGACATGAGAAAACACACCGACAGGATACCCCTTGGTCCTCCAAGTGCACAAGAAACAGCACGTAGGCAGGCAGGATTACCTAATGCCAAACCTCTCCAGGAGGCAGAAGAATGTAAGGGGGAGGGTATCCCTATACTGAAATGAACTGTATAAAAGTTGGGTGAGCCCCAGTGTATGTGTGTATTCCCATGGTAAGGGGAAGCATCAAACTTTGCATTGTTGTTTAATAAATGTTCTTTGTTCTCAATTTTTGTCTCGAGCAATTTCTGTGAAGGTACATCTATTTCTTTTTTTTTAAACTTTATTTAAGATTTTATAACATGAATAACATATAGGATTACATTTTTAAAAAATTAAGAATAAAATAATAAAATTACAATACAGTATCAGTAATCTAAATAAACTATACCCTCCCCAATAATTATTACACATTAATAACCCAACTCAAATTAGTCCAACCCCCCCTTTCCCCCCCAAAATAAAGAGTGAAGAATTAATAAAGTTAATAATATATGAGAAAAAAACCCACTTACAAAAAAAAACAAAAACATAACCGATTAAAATACTAACAAAAAGAAAAGTAATTAATACTAAAATATCAGACTTAAAAAACATATTTAAATCAAACTTAAATGCATATATTTAACGAATGGGGTTAAGATGAAACATATATTTAACTCAAACTTAATATAAAAAATTAGTAAAGTTAGTAACATTATCTATCAAAAATTCTTAAACAATAATCAATTCTTAAAAAAAATTAACATGAAAAAAAATGAAAAAATAAACTTTCTCTATAGAGATAAACATTCACCAAATATCAACTAATTTCACATCTATCATCATATTAGTCACATAAACCACCATCTTAAAACAAAATTCAAACCTCATTAAGCATTGTACAATTCAATTTTAGTACTCTTCCACCATTTTTCCCTTTTACTCTTGAATAGTTAGCCAATAAAAGCTCCAATACCACATTTAAATATCCCCAATCATTACGTTAAAATTCAGATATCCAAATAATAAAAACACATCTACAACAAAATCTATATCTTCAACAAATGGAGCATAAACCACAAACATAACTTTCATCATTATTCCCTTCGTTCTATAACTAAAATAGCAAAATAATATACACCAAAATTACCACTCCTTTCACCTTAAAGTTAAATAAAAAATATTAAAAAAACTTATCCATCCCATTCACATTTAAATTTCAAATATTCCTTAACTACTGAATAAACTTTACAAAAAAAACCACATCAATTTTTAGTTTTTTAAACAATCAAATACTTTATTATGCTTTTTTTTTATATTTAAACAAAAAAAAACCCTTCACTCTTTAATCTAATAATACAAAAAAAAGGAAAAAAAAAACGGGTAGGAGGTTAAAAATACCCCCTCCCGTCTAAACCGCGCAATGCGGTAACTCCCAAAAAAAATGGGTGTGAGATAACTCACACATAGCAGATGACTTTCAGGAAATAGTGCCTATCCAGTTCTCTCCCCCAACTCTCACTTCATCTTAAACTAACATCATTATTATTTAATATTCCTTTTTTTAAAAAAAATCATTAGAAAAAAAAAACTCTTTTAATCAGCTCCAACTGCCGAGTCACCATTACAACCATTCCTTCTTGGAGCACGGCTCTTTTCTTCCATCTCTTGTCTCCTTAGAGATCGCGGCGGACTATGTCTCTGTTGAAACTGAGTAATTGGCAGCTCTTGAGCAAATGCTATAGCTTCCTTTGAAGAATCAAAGAACTTTGGTTGGCAACCATCTTGGAAAACCTTCAAAACAGCTGGATATCTAAAGGTTTCCTTGTAACCTTTCTTCCACAACAACTCTTTAGCAGGATTGAATTCCCGTCGTTGGAACATAACTTCTTGACTCAAATCCGCATAGAAGAAAACTCGATTATTTTGAATCATCAAGGGTGATTTTCTCTGTTGTGCATTTCTAATAGCCACTCGTAAAATTATTTCTCTGTCGTAATAATTCAAGCAACGAACCAAAACAGGTCTTGGACTTTGACCTGAAATAGGTCTTCTACGCAAGGCTCTGTGAGCACGTTCCAGTATTATACCTTCCGGGAAATGTTCTTGACCCAGCACCTGTGGAATCCATTCAGTAAAAAATTTTCTTGGGTCTGGTCCCTCCATACCTTCCGGCAAACCAATAATCTTTATATTGTTCCGTCTGGATTGGTTTTCCAAATAATCAATCTTTTTCATCAAATTTTTATTTTGAGTTTGTAAGTCTTCGACCCTTTTGGTCACATCAAAAACTTGATCCCATATTTCGTCTATATTTTCTTCACACGAATTAAATTTATCTCTCACTTCAAGCTTAAAAGCTCCAACCTCAGCCATCTCTTGAGAATGTATTTTCACCAGAGTATTAAACCTAGTACCAAGTTCAGTCATAATCTTGGATAATCCCTGCATTGTATAAGATAATTTAGATTCAAGATTCACAAGTCGTTCCTTCATAACATTGCCGTCAGATGCTACTGCACATGTGCGAACCTGAGTAACTCTTTGTTCTAAAGGCTGTTTGGCGCCCTCTTTAGGGGGCTCTACCAATGTAACATAGATCTCTACATCCGAAAGCTGTACCTCTCTCCTGGGATCCATTTCAGGCTGAGACCCGATGTTTTTTCTGTAGGTAGGCTCCAAAACTTGAACTTTTAGAAAATGTAGTTTTTTGATGATCTGTTGTCATTTTTTTTGCTCTTTTTCACCAATTGTACCGTCAGAAGTTAAATTAACAGCACTGAAGTTATCTAAACTTTTAAAGAATTTTAACGGGCATTTCTAGACAAAACAATAAGATAGAGTCAGGAGAGGACTGGAAGGCACGTCTGATCCTTACGCCATCTTGCCACGCCCCCAGTTACATCTATTTCTAACATGTCCAGAAACTAACTGGATGAGACCTCTGCGGGAAGTTCCCGTTGGACAGGGTCTTGGTTTCGTAAATGTACCCCTGACCAGTACAGAAGTGCGTAACTTTAAGAAAGAGCTGATCTCCCTGATAGAAAATCCTCTAGGGTGCGCTGAACAATTAGATCAATTTTTGGGACCAAATACATATACCTGGGATGAGTTAACATCTATCTTTAAGACCCTGTTCACTTTGGATGAGCGTGGAATGATTCGCCAGGCAGGGATTAGAGTCTGAGATAAGGAACACCAAGGGGGACCAGAGGCGATACCTGGAGAAGCTAAATTTCCCTTGACAAAACCAAATTGGGACAAGAATACTAGTGATGGTCGCACACTAATGGAAGAATATAGGGTTAATTTGATACGAGGAATCAAGGAATCTGTTCCAAAGGGACAGAATTTTAAGAAAGCCTTTGAGGTTCCCCAAGGTCCCGAGGAGACCCCTTCTGCCTTTCTGAATAGATTGCGCACGGCAATACAGCAATATGGGGGTCTGGACATAGAATCCCCAGTTATGAACTCAGCCCCAGACATTAGAAGGAAATTACAGAAGACTGAGAATTGGCATGAGCAAGGAATAGCCCAGCTTCTACAGATCGCACAAAAAACATTGGTCCAGAGGTCTGAGGATAAGCAGAAAGGAAAGGCGAAAATTTTAATGCAGGCAGTCAAAGGAGTAGTGGAGGAACAACATGGAAAGGGTAGGGACTGTGTGCCAGCTCCTGGACATTGTGAGGGGAGCCAGGGATGGGGAAGTTGGGACCCCAGTAGATGGAGGAGTAGAGGAGGATTCCGGGGACGACGACCATTCCCGGGGCCCTTTAGAAACCCTGGTAAAGATTGGGAAACAGGAGTACTTGTCTGTTATCATTGTAAAAAGGAAGGACACTTTAGGAAAGATTGCCCACTGCGAGCCAGAGAGACGCGATCTTACGCCCTGATGGAAGCAGATTATGAATAGGGGGGTCACGGTTCTCAGTCAATACACACCGTGGGGCTGCACGGAGAACCATTGGTAAATTTAAGCATAGGACCCCACAGTGACAAGATGGTATTTTTAGTTGATTCCGGGGCAGCCCGGTCCAGTATTTTACATCAACCCGAGGGTGTTAGGATAGAAAGGACAGTGATAGTTTCGGGAGCAGGAGGAAGAGATTTAACAGTCCCTGTATTAAGAGATGTAAAAATTCAAATGGGCGAAAATGTAATCACAGAGGATCTTCTACTAGTTCCCCAAGCTGGAGTTTGTTTGTTAGGACGAGATTTACAGGACCAATTGGCTATCGGCACCAGACCACAAGAATCAGGTATCGGGGTTCAACTATATGTATTAAGCGAGGAAGATCGAGAACTTATAAATCCGAGAGTATGGACAGGAAAAGGCAATAGAGGAGTGTTAGATATTCCTCCCCTGCAAGTTACTCTAAAAGATCCTGAGCAAGTAATTAGACGAAAGCAGTATCCAATTCCGATGGCTGGCCAAAAGGGGCTGCAGCCAGTAATTGACCAGTTGGTGAAAGATGGTATACTCGAACCTTGTCTTCTTGGCTTGGCTTCGCGGACGAAGATTTATAGAGGGGGTAAAAGTCCATGTCAGCTGTAGGCTCGTTTGTGGCTGACAAGTCCGATGCGGGACAGGCAGACACGGTTGCAACGGTTGCAGGGGAAAATTGGTTGGTTGGGGTTGGGTGTTGGGTTTTTCCTCCTTTGTCTTTTGTCAGTGAGGTGGGCTCTGCGGTCTTCTTCAAAAGAGGTTGCTGCCCGCCGAACTGTGAGGCGCCAAGATGCACGGTTTGAGGCGATATCAGCCCACTGGCGGTGGTCAATGTGGCAGGCACCAAGAGATTTCTTTAGGCAGTCCTTGTACCTCTTCTTTGGTGCACCTCTGTCACGGTGGCCAGTGGAGAGCTCGCCATATAACACGATCTTGGGAAGGTGATGGTCCTCCATTCTGGAGACGTGACCCACCCAACGCAGCTGGATCTTCAGCAGCGTGGACTCGATGCTGTCGGCCTCTGCCATCTCGAGTACTTCGATGTTAGGGATGAAGTCGCTCCAATGAATGTTGAGGATGGAGCGGAGACAACACTGGTGGAAGCGTTCTAGGAGCCGTAGGTGATGCCGGTAGAGGACCCATGATTCGGAGCCGAACAGGAGTGTGGGTATGACAACGGCTCTGTATACGCTTATCTTTGTGAGGTTTTTCAGTTGGTTGTTTTTCCAGACTCTTTTGTGTAGTCTTCCAAAGGCGCTATTTGCCTTCGCGAGTCTGTTGTCTATGTCACCTTTTAATACCCCAATTTTACCTGTCCAAAAACCGGACGGTACCTATCGATTAGTGCAGGACTTGAGGGAGCTAAACAAGATTATTCTCACCCGTCACCCAGTTGAACCTAATCCCTACACGATAATGGGTAAAATCGATCCCCATAATAAATGGTTTAGTGTCATTGATCTCAAAGATGCTTTCTGGACCTGTCCATTAGCCACAGAGAGCAGAGACATGTTTGCCTTTGAATGGGAAAACCCTTTTACTGGACGTAAGAATCAATACCGGTGGACTGTCCTTCCCCAGGGCTTTACAGAATCACCAAATTTATTCGGTCAGGTCTTAGAACAAATACTAGATGAGGCTCCTCGGAGAGAGAATTGTCAGTTGATACAATATGTTGATGACTTGTTAATTACTGGAAGAACGTACGATTTAGCTAAACAATTTACTGTTGAACTTTTAAATTTTCTAGAGAATAAGGGTCTTAGAGTGAGCGAATCCAAATTACAATTTGTACAATCAGAAGTTAAATACTTAGGTCATCTGGTGAGTCAGGGAACTAGGAAAATAAGTCCAGAGAGAATACGTGGTATTCTGCAGATTTCCCCTCCCAAAAATGCCCAAGAACTTCGGAAATTCTTTGGTTTAGTGGGATACTGTAGAATCTGGATTGAAAATTATTCTAGCCTGGTCAGATTTCTCTATGATAAACTCGCGATTGTAAGAGGCAAAGCTGTTGTCTGGACAGACGAAGAGATTAAAGATTTTAACTTCGTGAAACAAAGCCTTATTAGTGCCCCAGTCTTGGCACTACCCGACTTAAATAAGCCTTTTGCCTTATATACCAATGCGAGAGGAGGTGTAGCCACCGGAGTACTAACCCAAGAGAGGGCAGGCTATAGACAGCCAGTTACTTTTCTATCAAAAGTTTTAGACCCCGTTTGTCATGGATGGCCAAAATGTGTGCAAGCCATCGCAGCCACTGCTATTTTAGTTGAGGAAGGACGAAAGATTACATTTGGTGCCCCGATGATAGTTCACACCCCTCACACAGTCCGCAATATTCTCTTACAGCGTGCTGGAAGGTGGCTCACAGACTCTAGAATTTTAAAATATGAAGCGATCCTAATGGATAGGGATGATTTGAACTTGCTTACAACTAAAGACCCTAACCCAACAGCCTTCCTGGTTGCTCCAAATTCTGACGATACCATTAATGATTTAGAACATGTATGTTTAGAGGTAATAGATTTACAGACCAAAATTAGAGAGGATTTAAATGATCAGCCTTTACAGGAGAGTGAAAGGTGGTTTATTGATGGATCTTCTCGTTGCATTGATGGCACTCGCTATAGCGGGTATAGTGTAGTGGATGGGAAAGAAGGAGTGGTGATTGAAGCCGGTCGCCTCCCTGGTCATTGGTCAGCACAATCTTGTGAATTATATGCCCTCTGTCGAGCACTTCAGGGTCTAGAGAGCAAGGTGGGTACTATCTACACGGACTCTAAGTACGCTTTTGGGGTAGTGCACACCTTTGGGAAGATCTGGAAAGAACGAGGAATGATAATTGGTAAAGGACAGAAGTTGGCCCATTAAAACTTAATTGTCCAATCCCTCGATGCCCTTACATTACCTAACGAAATAGCGGTAGTACATGTACAAGGTCATCAAAGTGATGACAGTCTCGAAGCCCAAGGGAACAGACAGGCTGATGCAGCTGCCAAACAGGCTGCACTAGCAGAGAAAATTGACATGCACCTGTTACTGCCCACACCACTAGAGGTTAAAAAGACTCCCATCTTTTCCCGGGAAGAGGAGGTCTCCATGAAAGACCAGGGTATGCGCCAAACAGCCGATGGGTTGTGGTGGACGGCAGACGGACGTCAAGTCCTGAATAAAGCCTTGGCTCGCCAAATTGTAGATCAAATACACCAACAGACACACTGGGGAACCCAGGCACTTGTCGATACTTTTGTGCGATCACTTCATTGCTTCGGCATATACACAATAGCCAAACAAAGTACTCGGGGTTGTCCGATCTGTCAGAGAGTAAATAAGAAATCTATGCGCCAGGTAATGCCTGGCAGTCGCAATATAGCCGTACGCCCATTTCAACGGATACAAATTGACTTTACAGAACTTCCTAAGATAGGAACTTACAAATACCTCCTGGTGATGGTAGATCATTTCACACGATGGGTTGAGGATTTCCCAACCCCTAATGATCGTGCCAGCACCGTTATCAGAATACTAATGGAATCTGTGATTCCACGATATGGTATGATTCAAACCATTGACTCAGATCGAGGTACACATTTTACCTCTCAGGTACTCCAGGGTTTTATGCAAGAGACTGGGAATAGACTGGCAACTACATACCTCGTGGCACCCCCAAAGCTCAGGCCGTGTTGAACGAATGAATCAAACCTTGGAAAAATCAGCTCACTCGACTCCATGAGGAGACTGGCCTCTCTTGGATTAAATCTTTACCCTTAGCTCTAATTCGAACTCGCACAGCCCCTCGTAAGGACCTTGCAGTCTCACCATATGAAATGATGTTTGTTCTTCCTTACATGGGATTCCACACTGATACCCCTATCCCTGAAGCTAACGACCAATATATTTCTAAATTTTTACAGGGGCTGTCTACTTCTCTCCATGACTTAAGACAAAAGGGCTTATTAGCTCAAACGCCGCCCCTGGAGTATCCTATTCATTCTATTAAACCGGGTGATTGGGTTTATATCAAATCATGGCGAGATAACCAACTTAAACCTGTCTGGGATGGCGAGATAACCAACTTAAACCTGTCTGGGATGGCCCCTATTGTGTACTTTTAATTACTTTTAATTAATTGCGAACGAAAGAAAAAGGCTGGACCCACATCCAACGAATTAAACCAGCTACTGAACCACAGAATAACATTGATAATCTACCCTCCACCTGGCATGCAGTCCTTCATCCTTCTGATCTCAAAGTTACACTACGTCGGGATAAAGTGCCGTAATGTTATTTCTACCATTTACTGTATTCTTTCTATCATTTACTGTATTGTTTAATTGTTGCCTCCCAATTTCTGGGACTCCATTTAATTACTCACCATGTATTAAGTCCTCCTGGAATAGGGGCAGCAGAGGTCACAATTTTTTACCTTTAGAATGTAGACACAGCATAGATATAATGTATAGTCATAGTGGGATATGGGTTAACAAGGGATTTCAACACGGACCAGGGGAACTCAACAGCTTTACTGGAATAGATTTAATTTGTATTTTAGCCTACACAAGTATTAAACAGAGGAGTTCTAAAGGCACAGCACAGAGGAGATGGTGGGATGAAGACAGACAGAATGCTAGTCAGCATTGTACATGTGGCAGAGAGAGAGTTAATACATATGCTAATGCACACAGACTGGCTTCTACCTCACTGATACTCATACTAAGCTTAACAGACAAGCTGCAACACACGGGTTAAACAATAAGAAACAATCCTCACCAACTTGGTCTCTTCTCAAACATCCTTTGGGTCTCTCATACATTCAGAATGACAAACACCACCCCGTTAAGGGGAGCACCAGTTACAATCGACGTGAGCTGCTACAGAACTCTAAAGCTGCTTGGCATTTAAATCGTTTAATCAGACTCCAGACAGCCTTGAACAGCATCATCATCAAACGGAGATCGGTGGCCCTGAGTTTCGGGGCTGAAGAGGAACGGCAGATACGAGCCACAATTCAACGGAACCGCCTGGCTCTCGATTACTCGTTGGCTGCTGAAGGCAGCGTTTGTGAAAGACTGGTTAATGACAATGCTCACAATGGTCAGGCGGTTAAAGACACTTCTTCAGGAGTTCGAAAAGCTTCCCATACCCAGGTACAGACTTGGCAACCTTGGTCCGGTGTGGAATGGACCAGACTTTTAATTTGTAACTGGATTCTGATACCCACAGCCCTTATAGCAGCTGGACTCGCTATTCTGACCATTATGGTGCTCCCCTGCCTGAAGACTTGTGTACTGTTCTTAATTCATCGACCCCCTCGCCAGAACACAATCACCCAAAGGATGTGTGTTTCCCAACTTTCATCCGAAAATACTGAGACTGCAGCCCGTTTATTGATCAGCTGGAAAAAACACCAAGTTGTCAAATAAGACATTTTCAGTTAAAGACATCAGTAACACTGATCTAAAAGAAAAGTGAGGATTGTGAGAGATGATAAAAACTGATATACAAATATGAACATGAAGATACAAAAATTGATACATGAGTAAATGAATGAAGGCAGTACAAACAGGATGAGACATGGATATTAGAATGCAGGAAGCAGAATCAGTCTGAGTAAGATAAGAATCTCCTAGCCTTTAGACAGAATCAGCAAGTTCACTGTATGAATGAGATAAGGATAGACAATAGATCATAGAATGTAGGAAGTGAGGAGTCACGTGATGGAGTAGTGGCCGGTCAGGGAACTCCAGCCCTCTCCGGAAAAGTCTAAAAAAAATACACAAAACACAAAGGTACAAGAATAAAACTTAAAACAAAGTAAAAGTAAAGGTGGGAAGAAAATGGCAGCGAAGAGAGAAAAGTCGAAAGCAATGGGAAGAAGAGAAGAAGAAAGAACGTCGGAAGAAGAAGGTGAAGGCCTTACCTGTCCGAGGAGGCCCGCCGCGGAGAGAGAAGCCCACTCCCTAAGGTCGGTGGAAGTCCCGAGCTCGGGACTACAAAAATGGCTCGCAGAGCCGAGTAAAAGTGCACAACCGCACATGAAAAAAAACACACTGACGGGAGGGGGGACCAGCTGAGGAGTCGATCTCCATAGCTGAGGATGACAGCTGCAACACAACAACAGGAAGAGAACATAGAAAACAACGAGAACAAGAAAGAAGACAGTAAAAAGAAAACAAGGAAACAACAGATGACCAAACCAGAGGAAGAAGAAGAAGAAGAACATAGAGAAATGGAAGAAGAAGGGAAAGGCAAGACAATGGATATATTTTTTTTCAAAGAACATATGGAATCAGTAAAAGAATGGCAATTACAAGAATTTAATGAAATAAAAAGAAGAATTAAGAGTGCAGAAGAAAAAATGAATAAAATAGAGATGGTCATGTCAGATATAGGAAAAAGAGTGGACAATGTGGAAAAACAAGAAACAATCATAGAAATGGAAGTAGAGGACTTAAAAGAGAAATTAGAAGAATCTAATAAAAAAGTTAAAGAGGCACAAGAGCTGTTAGCTCACAAGATAGATATAATGGAAAACTATAATAGAAGAAATAATATAAAGATAATATAATATAATAATATAAAAATAATATAAATATAAAGAAGAAGGCAAGAATATGAGAGAATTTATAAAAGATTGGATCCCCAGGGTCCTGGGAAGACCAGAATTACAGGAAGAAATGGAAATAGAAAGGGCACATAGAACATTAGCCCCGAAACCACAGCCGCAGCAAAAACCAAGATCCATTTTAGTAAAATTCTTAAGATATACAACAAGAGAAAATATATTGGAGAAAGCAATGAAGAAAATAAGAGAAGACAAAAAGCCACTGGAATACAAAGGTCAAAACATTTTTTTCTATCCAGACATAAGTTTTGAACTCCTGAAGAAGAGAAAGGAGTTTAATACAGCAAAAACGATCCTATGGAGAAAAGGATATAAATTTATGTTAAAGTACCCAGCGGTACTTAAAATAGTTATTCCAGGGCAGCAAAACAGACTATTCTCGGATCCGGAGGAAGCACGAAAATTTGCAGAACAACTACAAAACAGGCAGAGAGATGAAGACATGTAACGAGAGTAAAAATGACCACGAACTATATGTATGTGTGTATATGGGTATATATATATATATATATATGTATAGATGTGTATGTATATATGTGTGTACATGAGTGTATCCGTATTTAGAGGAAAATATATAGAGTATAGATAAGAATTAATAAGGGAATGAAAGGGAACAGAGGAAGTAGGGAGGGACTTAAAAGAGTGACCTTTGTTATATATGAAAATTGAAATCTTTTCCGGGGGGGGGCTGGGTCGGGGGGAGTTACGGTCACTGCAAAATCAGTTGACGCTTGCAAGTGAATTCGCAAATCCAAATGGAGAGGGGAGATGTGCTTGCCCGACAAGGGATAAAGGGCAACTCAAGAGGGGGAGGGGAGAATGGGGTTAAAGAAATTTTAGATAGGAGAATAAGGGAAATGTTTGAGGTTTTAGAAATGTTGTCTTATAAAGTGTTCAAAACAAGAAAGCAGAAATGGATAAGAAGGAAAGGTGATGATGAGGAAATGGAAAGGGAAGATAAACAAAGTATGAAATAGCTACGTTGAACTATATGACTTTAAATATTAACGGAATACATAAACAAATCAAAAGGAAGAAACTGCTAAATTTACTGAAAAAAGAAAAAATTGATATAGCATTCGTGCAAGAAACACATTTAACTGAAATGGAGCATAAGAAATTAAAGAGAGATTGGGTAGGACATGTAACAGCAGCGTTACATAATTCAAAAGCTAGAGGAGTAGCTATATTAATCAGTAAAAATGTACCAATTAAAATAGAAGAGGAAATAATAGATATATTCAGAGTTTTGGAATTTACTCAATGTATATTCACCTAACGAAGAAGATCAAAAATTCATGCAAGATATTTTTTTGAAGATAGCAGACACGCAAGGGAACATATTAATAGGAGGGGACTTCAACCTGAATTTGGATTCAAATATGGATAAAACTGGGAAAAAAATTAACAGAAAGAACAAAGTAACCAAATTTATAATTAAATGGATGCAAGAAATGCAACTTTTGGATATATGGAGGAAACAACACCCAAAGGAAAAGGAATATTCATATTATTCGGGTAGACATAAAACATACTCAAGAATAGACCTATTCCTGTTATCAGCTCGTATGCAAGACAGAGTAAGAAAAACAGAATATAAAGCTAGAATATTATCGGACCATTCACCCTTGATATTGACAATAGAGTTAGAGGACATCCCTCCAAGAATGTATAGATGGAGACTAAACTCCATGCTACTTAAAAGGCAGGATTTTAGAGAATTAATTGAAAGACAAATTAAAATGTACTTTGAAATAAATACGGAATCAGTGAAAGATAAGTTTATACTATGGGACGCAATGAAAGCGTTCATCAGAGGGCAAATAATAAGTTATGTAACCAAGATGAAGAAGGACTACAATCAGGAAACAGAGCAGTTGGAAAGGGAAATAGCAAATATAGAAAAAGAATTAGCAATGAAGGAAGACACAACTAAAAGAAGAGAATTGCCAGATAAAAAAATAAAATATGAAACACTACAAACATATAAGGTGGAGAAGAACATAATGAAGACAAAACAGAAATATTATCAACTAGGAGAAAAAACGCACAAAATTCTAGCATGGCAGCTTAAGACAGAACAAGCTAAGAAAATGGTATTGGCATCAAGGAAAAAAGACAAACAAATCACATATAATCCAACGGAGATTAATAAAAACTTCAGAGGATTCTATGAACAATTATACCAAACTGAAAACGAAGGGAAAGAAGGGAAAATAGATGCATTTTTAACTAAAATTGAACTACAAAAATTACAAATAGAGGAACAAAATAAATTAACAGAACCATTTGAAATAGTAGAAATACAAGAGATAATAAAAAAACTACCAAATAATAATACACCAGGAGAGGATGGATTCCCAATAGAATTCTATAAAACATTTAAAGATTTATTAATTCCTCCCCTCCTGGAAGTAATCAACCAGATTGATAAAACACAAAGCTTACCAGATTCATGCAAAACAGCAATAATTACAGTAATACCAAAGACAGGGTAAGATCCACTCGCACCAGCATCATATAGACCAATATCTTTACTTAACACAGATTATAAGATAATAGCTAAACTATTAGCAAACAGATTAGCCGACTATGTACCTAAAATAGTAAATCTAGACCAAACTGGATTTATTAAAAAAAGACGAACAACAGACAATATTTGTAAATTTATTAACTTAATTCATGCAGTAGAAGGGAGTAAAGCGCCAACAGTAGCAGTTGCTTTAGACGCAGAGAAGGCCTTTGACAGAGTAGAATGGAATTATTTATTTAAAGTATTACAAAAATTCAGTTTACCAGAGAAGTATATTAATTGGATTAAAGCATTATATAAGGGGCCATTGGCGAAAGTGACAGTAAATGGATATATATCAAAGCAATTTAACTTAAGCAGATCAACAAGGCAGGGATGCCCACTATCACCCTTATTGTTCGCGTTAGCTATAGAACCGCTAGCAGAATTGATCAGAACAGAAAATAAAATAAAAGGGATAAAAATAAAAGACAGGGAATATAAAATCAGTTTATTTGCAGATGACATTATAGTATACTTAACAGAACCAGAATTATCAATAAAAGAATTACATAAGAAATTGAAGGAATATGGAGAAGTGTCGGGTTACAAGATTAACGCAAATAAAAGTGAAGCAATGCCAATGAATAATGCGGATTTCTCAAAATTTAAGAAAGAATCACAATTCAGATGGCAAATGCAAGCAATAAGATACCTAGGTATACAAATAAATAAAAACCTCGGCCATCTATATAAACTCAATTATTATCCATTAATGAAAAAATTACAGGACGACTTAGAGCATTGGAAAGATTTACCACTAACACTAATAGGAAGGATAAACTGTATTAAAATGAACATTTTCCCAAGGATACAATACCTATTTCAGGCATTGCCAATACACTTGACAGAGAAATTCTTCAAGGAGTTAAAGAAAATAATAAGGAAATTTTTATGGAAAGGGGGAAACCGAGGATAGCACTAGATAAATTAACAGAATGGTATAAACAAGGAGGCTTACAACTGCCAAACATTAAAAATTATTATAGAGCCACACAATTAAGATACCTATCACATTTTTATCAAACAAGGGAAAAGCCAGATTGGACTAGATTAGAACTAGATAAAATAGGGGAGAAGATACCTGAACATATATTATATAAGTGGGATGAAAAATTGGTTCAACGTAGGAATTCTCCAGTATTACATCATCTGCTCAATATTTGGAAGAAGATTCATGTAGAAAGGAATAATTACCAATGACCAAAACTAATACTGACGCAAAATCAGTTAATCCCTTTTACAATAGATAACCTTTCCTTTAGAGCAGGGGTGTCAAACTCAAATTCACGGAGGGCCAAAATTAAAAACTTGGACTAAGTCGAGGGCCGAACTAAATATTTATTGAAAATTTTCAACAACATCTGCATGTTTTCTCTTCTTTCAACATATGTAATGTTAAACTTTTTCTTATTAAAATAAATGTTTAATAATAGTTTTGGATAAACTCTTTCCAGAAGCATTAACAAATGAGAAATAAAATATTCAATAAATAATATTTCTCTATAGAGGATTTGTCAAATGTTGCTAGTGTGCTGTCGAATAGTAAAATCTGAGGGCTATTGAGAATGTGGGAGAATAACATGATTCCTGAAACAATCAAATGGGTGACTGATTGTGGGCATGAACTCTAGCAGGGTTATTTGGCATGCCCTTTTTCCATTGGTACAGATATCCTTTGATTTACACACTTTTCAAGTTTTATGCCTAATGAGCTTGTATCCAGGTGCAGGACCACTTTTAACCAGGAATATATTTATCACTTTGACATGAAACTATTGGAAGATAGTTTTATCCTGAGATTAAAGTTCATAATACTTACTCAGGGCTGTGTGCGGGAGGGCGGGGTTTGTGGGCGATCGGGTTGGACAACGACAGTGCGGGGGCATCGGCTCTCGCTGCAGGGCGGCATCTCGGCAGATCAGCGGCCCCGTCACCATGAGTCGCGGGTCAGCCTGCGGCAGGGAGGGGGAGTGGGCAACGGTCCTGGCGAGGTCAGGCCCCCCCTGAGTTTCTGCCGGACCCCCCTTGACCTGCTGAGTTTCTCCCGGACCCCCCTTGACCTGCTGAGTTTCTCCCGGACCTCCCTTGACCTGCTGAGTTTCTCCCGCATCCCCCTTTGACTACTGAGTTTCTCCTGGACGCCCCTTGACCTGCTGAGTTTCTCCCGGACCTCCCTTGACCTGCTGAGTTTCTCCCGGACCCCCCTTGACCTGCTGAGTTTCTCCCGGACCCCCTTTTCTTTCCGTGCCGGTGTCCCAGGACCTTTCCAGGGCAGTCTCCGCGCTCAGGACCGCGCTGGGATCCCGGTCAGCGGTGGAGGAGCAGGTGAGCGCGGCTAATCCCGATCCAGCCCACGCCACTCCCGAGATTGGCGGGGGGTTCCACGCTACCTGCCCGATGTCGGACTCTGGCTTTACCTTACTCTTAATTTAGTCTATGTGTAGTCTGAGTCCAGCGTCTTCTTTGAATGAAGTGATTGGACAAGGTATTCGGTTCAACAGTCAATTTATTACACAGCACAAGAATAAAACTTAACAGAACTCTGGGTCAATCGTTAGTTCATAGGTCACCTGCACAGTGAGCTACTCCCCAAGACTGACCCCTATTGTCCAGTTGGCTCAGTTTATATAGGTCAACCTTATCATACAGAACAAAAGTTGGCTTCCCTTGCTAGATTTCATTATCATACAGAACAAAAGTTGTCTTCCTTTGCTAGATCTTTTTGCATAAGGGTTATCACAAGTCATCTCCTGTTTTGCAGATATCTGGGGTGTAGCGCTCCCATCTTAATCCTCCAAGCCAGACTATCCTGTTGATTGGATCAGAAATTAATTCATCCCCAGATATTTCTAATCATCATTCTGTCCCTGTCTGGCCAATTTCTTCTGTTCTCTTTAACACCTCCTCATGCCTTAATCTTCCTCCTAGACTGGTTTTCCATTCCCTTTGTTTCTTGCAGGCCATTCTTTGTTCTGGTCTGGCCTGTGTCTCCTGTGCTACTCACCACCTCCTTCAGTTTGAGCATTCCTCCTAAATCGTTTTATGCATTTCCTCTCCCTGTATTTGGGAGCAGACCATTTTGCTCAGCCAACTTTGCTCCATGCTGTGATTGCCACTTAATCACATTCCTCTTGTGAGAGATGGGAAAATTGATCTAAAATTATGAACATGGAAGAAACTAAAATTCATCAGTTAATGGCTGTAACCAGTACAACAGGATGAGCTTGGGGGTTAGGATGCAGGAAAGCAGAGTCAGCACGATTAACATAAGAATCTTCTAGTCTTTGTGACAAGACCATAAGACTAAGAAAAGGAATGGTAAGGTACAATAGAATGTAGGAAGTTGAGGTAGTCTGGATCAGATAAGGGTCTCCTAGCCCTGGACAGAAGTACCAAGTCCTACATATCTAATTAGCTAAACATATACAGATTTATACATATGAAATTAGCCAACCCTAGATAGAATGAGTCAACTCTGCATACCAAGAGATTGTAGCCCCGAGAATCAGGAAGGTGTGAATAAGGACAATGACATGATCGGACACCCACAGGATACCCCCTGGTCCTCCAAGTGTACTGAAACTGCACGTAGGCAGGAAGGATTACCTATGCCAAACCCATCCAGGGGGCAGAAGAATGTAAGGGGGAGGGCACTCTGATACTGAAATTGACTGTATAAAAGTTGGGTGAGCCCCAGTATGTGTGTGTATTCCCAGGGTAAGGGGAAGCACCCAACTTTGCATTGTTGTTGTAATAAATGTTCTTTGTTCTCAATTTTTGTCTCGAGCAATTTCTTTAAAGGTACTTTAATTTCTAACAAATGGGGGCTCGTCCGGGATCACACTCCCTCCACTGACAGAGTACCCCGACGACGAGAGTAGGTGCACCCCGGCTGATTCAGCTGGACTCACGGGCGACGGGTGGCTGGTCAGTGGAAGAAGCGAGTGATATCCGAGAAGAGGCATTGAGAACAAACGACGGGAGGAAGCGCGCTAGAGCATTGCTACTGGAACTCGGTAAGAGTGATTTTACTTGTTTATAAGTATGGGAATAATGAGTAGCAAGGAAGAGAGTCCTGGTTCAGGATGTGAACACCAGATAGCTACGTACAGCCTGCTTGGGTTGATGTTATCTGAGTGGGGCACGGGAAAGACCCGTGGGAAAGACAAACTGACAATGGTCAGGTATTGTTGTATTGAATGGGTTAAATGCCCGGTTAAAGGGAGCTCCGTGTACTGGCCAAAGTTCGGATCCGAGGATGAATGGATGTGTCAAGCTTTGAACATCTGGCTCTATCAAAACCAGAGAGACAATGTTGAGAGCAGGGAATATGCAGCCTGCTGGCTCAAGGGACCCATTGAACAACTGTTTTTGAATGAGAAAGAATTCAGGGATAAGAGAGAGGAGGAACCTTTTGTCCCTGAATCACAGGGGTGGGATGTGTTACATTCCCTCCCTCCACCTTATGTTCCTCCTATGCCGGCTCCTATCTTTCCTTCCCCTCCTATGACCTACCCTTCTGCACCTCCCCCTCCTCCCCCACCACTAGAGAAGAAAGAGGAGAACCAGAATGGTATGGTGACTCGCTCACAAAGCGCTCGATTACCACCTCCGTTGACAGTAGAGGTAGAACATTGTAATTCAGAACAGCGTGAGATCCCTCAGGAAGAAGTGGCAGAACCCTGCGATTCACTTCTCAGGGAACAGGAACACAAATCTAAGAAACCAGAAATCAGCTGGATGCGACCCCTGTGGGAGGTTCCCGTGGGAGAAGGTCTTGGGTTCGTAAATGTGCCCCTGACCAGCACTGAAGTACGTAATTTTAAGAAAGAATTAATCTCCCTGATAGAAGATCCCCAGGGATGTGCCGAACAGTTAGACCAATTTTTGGGACCAAATCTGTATACTTGGGAGGAATTAACATCCATCTTTAAGACTCTGTTTACCTTAGATGAGCGGGGAATGATCCGACAGGCAGGCATTAGAGTATGGGATAAGGAACACCAAGGGGGGCACGAGGCGACCCCTGGAGAAGTCAAATTCCCCCTCACAAAACCTTCTTCTTTCTTTTTCTTTGGCTTGGCTTCGCGGACGAAGATTTATGGAGGGGGTAAAAAGTCCACGTCAGCTGCAGGCTCGTTTGTGGCTGACCAGTCCGATGCGGGACAGGCAGACACGATTGCAGCGGTTGCAAGGGAAAATTGGTTGGTTGGGGTTGGGTGTTGGGTTTTTCCTCCTTTGCCTTTTGTCAGTGAGGTGGGCTCTGCGGTCTTCTTCAAAGGAGGCTGCTGCCCGCCAAACTGTGAGGCGCCAAGATGCACGGTTTGAGGCGTTATCAGCCCACTGGCGGTGGTCAATGTGGCAGGCACCAAGAGATTTCTTTAGGCAGTCCTTGTACCTTTTCTTTGGTGCACCTCTGTCACGGTGGCCAGTGGAGAGCTCCCCATATAATACGATCTTGGAAGGCGATGGTCCTCCATTCTGGAGACGTGACCCATCCAGCGCAGCTGGATCTTCAGCAGCGTGGACTCGATGCTGTCGACCTCTGCCATCTCGAGTACCTCGACGCTAGGGGTGTGAGCGCTCCAACGGATGCCGAGGATGGAGCGGAGACAACGCTGGTGGAAGCGTTCTAGGAGCCGTAGGTGGTGCCGGTAGAGGACCCATGATTCGGAGCCGAACAGGAGTGTGGGTATGACAACGGCTCTGTACACGCTTATCTTTGTGAGGTTTTTCAGCCGGTTGTTCCTCCAGACTCTTTTGTGTAGTCTTCCAAAGGCGCTATTTGCCTTGGCGAGTCTGTTGTCTATCTCATTGTCGATCCTTGCATCTGATGAAATGGTGCAGCCGAGATAGGTAAACTGGTTGACCGTTTTGAGTTTTGTGTGCCCGATGGAGATGTGGGGGGGCTGGTAGTCATGGTGGGGAGCTGGCTGATGGAGGACCTCAGTTTTCTTCAGGCTGACTTCCAGGCCAAACATTTTGGCAGTTTCCGCAAAGCAGGACGTCAAGCGCTGAAGAGCTGGCTCTGAATGGGCAACTAAAGCGGCATCATCTGCAAAGAGTAGTTCACGGACAAGTTTCTCTTGTGTCTTGGTGTGAGCTTGCAGGCGCCTCAGATTGAAGAGACTGCCATCCGTGCGGTACCGGATGTAAACAGCGTCTTCATTGTTGGGGTCTTTCATGGCTTGGTTCAGCATCATGCTGAAGAAGATTGAAAAGAGGGTTGGTGCGAGAACACAGCCTTGCTTCACGCCATTGTTAATGGAGAAGGGTTCAGAGAGCTCATTGCTGTATCTGACCCGACCTTGTTGGTTTTCGTGCAGTTGGATAATCATGTTGAGGAACTTTGGGGGACATCCGATGCGCTCTAGTATTTGCCAAAGCCCTTTCCTGCTCACGGTGTCGAAGGCTTTGGTGAGGTCAACAAAGGTGATGTAGAGTCCTTTGTTTTGTTCTCTACACTTTTCTTGGAGCTGTCTGAGGGCAAAGACCATGTCAGTGGTTCCTCTGTTAGCGCGAAAGCCGCACTGTGATTCTGGGAGAATATTCTCAGCGACACTAGGTATTATTCTATTTAGTAGAATCCTAGCGAAGATTTTGCCTGCAATGGAGAGCAACGTGATTCCCCTGTAGTTTGAGCAGTCTGATTTCTCGCCTTTGTTTTTGTACAGGGTGATGATGGTGGCATCACGAAGATCCTGAGGCAGTTTACCTTGGTCCCAACAAAGCTTGAAAAACTCATGCAGTTTGGCATGCAGAGTTTTGCCGCCAGCCTTCCAGACTTCTGGGGGGATTCCATCCATACCTGCTGCTTTGCCACTTTTCAGTTGTTCGATTGCCTTATATGTCTCATCCAGGGTGGGAACCTCATCCAGCTCTAGCCTTAGGGGCTGTTGAGGGAGCTGGAGCAGGGCGGAATCTTGGACTGAGCGGTTGGTACTGAAAAGAGATTGGAAGTGTTCTGACCATCGGTTGAGGATGGAGATCTTGTCGCTGAGGAGGACTTTGCCGTCTGAGCTGCGCAGCGGGCTTTGGACTTGGGGTGAGGGGCCGTACACAGCCTTTAGAGCCTCGTAGAAACCCCTGAAGTCGCCAATGTCCGCGCTGAGCTGTGTTCGTTTGGCGAGGCTAGTCCACCACTCATTTTGGATCTCCCGGAGTTTGCGCTGAAGATGGCTGCATGCGCGACGGAAGGCTTGTTTCTTCTCTGGACAGGACGGCTTTGTAAGGTGAGCCTGGTGGGCAGCTCGCTAATTGTCCCTAATTGGGACAAAAATACCAGTGGTGGCCGCACACTGATGGAGGAATACAGGATTAATTTGATCAAAGGAATCAGGGAATCTGTCCCCAAAGGACAGAATTTCAAAAAAGCCTTTGAGGTTCCCCAAGGTCCCGAGGAGACCCCCTCTGCATTTCTCAATAGATTGCGCACGGCAATTCAACAATATGGGGGTCTCGACATAGAATCCCCAGCAGGGGAACAATTGGTTCTAACGGGTTTTGTTACCAACTCAGCCCCAGACATCAGAAGAAAGCTACAAAAGACAGAAAATTGGCTCGAGCAAGGAATTACCCAGCTACTGCAGATTGCTCAGAGAGCATTTGTCCAGAGGGCAGAGGATAAACAAAAAGGGAAAGCTAAAATTTTATTACAAACAGTCAAAGGAATAGTAGCTGATCATCACGAAAAAGATAAGGATTACTGGCCAACTTCTGTACGCGGTGAGGGGAGCCACGGGTGGGGAGGTGGAGACCCCAGCAGGTGGAGGAGTAGAGGAGGATTCCGGGGACGACGTATGCCCCCTAGAAATTTTGGGAAAGATTGGGAAACAGGACCCCTTATTTGTTTTCATTGTAAAAAGGAAGGGCACTTTAAAAAGGAATGCCCACTGCGAGCAATGGACACACGTTCCTATGCCCTGATGGAAGCTGATCACGAATAGGGGGGTCACGGTTCTCAGTTAATACACACCGTGGGGTTGCATAGGACCCCACAGTGATAAGATGACATTTTTGGTCGATTCTGGAGCCGCCCGATCTAGCGTTCTACACCAACCCCAGGGGGTGAAAATAGAAGGGACAGTTACAGTTTCTGGGGTGGGAGGACGAGACTTTCCAGTCCCGGTATTGCGAGAAGTCAGAATTCAAATGGGAGATAAGATCATAATTGAGGATCTTCTATTACTTCCCCAAGCCGGAGTATACTTGCTAGGAAGGGATTTACAGGACCAATTGGCTATCGGTACTCGACCTCTACAATCAGGCATTGGAGTACAATTCTATGTTTTAAACGAGGAAGATCGCAAACTAATAAATCCAAGAGTATGGGCAGGAAAGGGAAATAGAGGAATCCTCGATATTCCTCCACTACAAGTCACTTTAAAAGATACTCAACGAATTGTTAGACAGAAACAGTACCCGATTCCGATGGCTGGCCGGAAAGGTTTACAGCCCGTAATTGACCAGTTGATTCAGGACGGTATACTCGAACCCTGTATGTCTCCCTTTAATACCCCGATTTTACCTGTTCAAAAACCAGACGGCACCTACTGCCTAGTACAGGACTTGAGGGAGCTTAACAAATTCATTCTTGCCCGTCACCCGGTTGTACCCAACCCCTATACCATCATGAGTAAAATTGACCCCCATAATCAATGGTTTAGTGTCATTGATCTCAAGGATGCATTTTGGACTTGTCCATTAGCCACAGAGAGCAGAGACATGTTCGCCTTTGAATGGGAGAACCCCTTTACTGGCCGTAAAAACCAATACCGGTGGACTGTCCTTCCACAAGGCTTTACAGAATCGCCCAATTTATTTGGTCAAGTCCTAGAGCAGGTATTAGATGAAGCTCCTCGGAGAGAAAATTGCCAACTCATACAGTACGTGGATGACTTGCTAATTACAGCAAGAACTTATGAATTAGCTAAAGATTTTACGGTAGCACTTCTAAATTTTTTGGAGAAGAAAGGTCTGAGAGTCAGCGAGTCCAAACTACAATTTGTGCAATCCGAGGTCAAATACTTAGGACATCTAGTCAGTCAAGGAACCAGGAAAATTAGCCCAGAGAGAATAACTGGTATTATACAGATCCCCCCTCCCAAAAATGCCCAGGAACTCACGAAATTCCTTGGGTTAGTGGGATTCTGTAGAATCTGGATAGAAAATTATTCGAACCTGGTCAAATTCCTTTATGATAAGATTCCCAGTATAGGAACCCAAACCCTTGACTGGACGGATGAAGAGATTGAAAATTTTAACTTTGTTAAACAGTGCCTTACGCGTGCCCCAGTTTTAGCGCTACCCGACCTAAACAAACCTTTTGATTTATACACTAATACCAAAGCTGGGGCAGCCACCGGAGTGCTCACCCAAAGCAGGGCTGGCTATAGACAACCAGTGGCTTTCCTGTCAAAGCTTTTAGACCCCGTTTGTCGCGGCTGGCCAGAGTGTATACAAGCCATAGCAGCCACTGCAATTTTGGTTGAAGAAGGACGAAAGATTACTTTCGGCGCCCCTATGATAGTTCACACCCCTCATACTGTCCGCAATATTCTATTGCAGCGGGCTGGAAGGTGGCTCACGGATTCGAGAATCTTAAAATATGAAACGATACTAATGGACAGCAATGATTTGACCTTACTCACGACCAAAACTCTCAACCCAGCAGCCTTCCTCATCTCTCCAACTAATGACCAGTCCTCAAACGATTTAGAACATGTGTGCTCAGAGGTTATCGACTTACAAACAAAAATCAGGGAAGACCTAACCGATGTCCCTTTAACTGAAGGAGAAAGATTGTTTATTGACGGTTCTTCACGTTGTATTGCAGGAACCCGCTATAGTGGGTATAGTATAGTGGACGGTAAACAGGAACTGGTGATCAAAGCTGGTCGCCTCCCTGGTCATTGATCAGCACAATCCTGTGAGCTATATGCCCTCTGTAGAGCACTCCACGAACTAGAGAACAAGGTAGGAACGATCTACACTGATTCTAAATAGGCTTTTGGTGTAGTCCATACCTTCGGTAAGATATGGAAAGAAAGAGGGATGATAACTGGCAAAGGACAAAAGTTAGCCCATGAACAGTTAATTACCCAATCCCTAGAGGCTTTAACACTCCCGTCCGAAATTGCCATTGTACATGTGCGGGGACACCAGACTGGTAACAGTCCTGAAGCTAGAGGCAACAGGCAGGCTGATGCAGCTGCCAAACAGGCAGCATTAGCAGAAAAGATTCACATGTACCAGCTACTGCCCACGCCGATAGACATTAAAAAGTACCCCATCTTTTCACGGGAAGAGGAGGTTTCAATGAGAGATAAGGGATTTTGCCAGACTGCCGACGGGTTGTGGTGGACAGTAGACGGATGGCAAGTCCTTAACAAAGCCATAGCTCGCCAAGTCATAGATCAGTTACATCAACAAACGCATTGGGGAACCCAGTCCCTTGTTGATACCTTTGAACGTTTCCTTCACTGCCCTGGCATATACAATATTACTAAACTCGCTACTAAATCTTGTCCCATCTGTCAGAGGGTTAATAAGAAATCGATGCGCCATGTTATGCCTGGTGGTCGCGACATTGCCGTTCACCCGTTCCAGCGCATACAAATAGACTTCACTGAACTTCCTAAAATTGGTATTTACAAATTCCTCCTTGTCCTGGTCGATCATTTTACACGATGGGTTGAAGCTTTTCCTACCCCGAATGATCGTGCCAACACTCTCATCAGAATACTCATTGAATGTGTCATTCCACGATACGGTATGATGCAGACCATTGATTCAGATCGAGGTACGCATTTTACCTCTCAGGTTCTCCAGGGTGTCTGCAAGAAACTAGGAATAGACTGGCAACTACATACCCATGGCATCCCCAAAGTTCGGGTCGAGTCGAACGTATGAATCAAACATTGAAACTCCAACTCACCCGACTTAATGAAGAGACTGGTCTTTCCTGGATTAAATCGTTACCATTAGCCCTGATTAGAATTCGCACAGCCCCTCGTAAAGACCTTGCAGTCTCACCGTACGAGATGATGTTTGGGCTCCCATTTATGGGGTTCCACACTGATTCTCCCATTCCTGAGGCTAATGACCAATACATTTCCAAATTTTTACGAGGGCTTTCTACTTTCCATCCAAGATTTGAAACAAAAGGGACTATTAGCCCAAACACCACCCTTAGACTTTCCTATACATTCTATTAAACCTAGTGATTGGTTATATGTAAAAGCATGGCAAGAGGATCAACTAAAACCTGCCTGGGATGGTCCCTTCTGTGTACTTTTAATTACAGACACCGCAGTAAGAACAAGAGAGAAAGGCTGGACCCACATTCAAAGAATTAAACCAGCTTCTGAACCACAACATCACGACACACAGATTCAACCCTCAACCTGGCGTGCAGTTCCTCATCCTTCAGACCTGAAACTTACACTGCGCCGTGACAGAGTGCCGTAATGTTACATTTATTGTCGTATTTTTAACGGTTTATACATTTATTGTCGTATTTTTTAACGGTTTATACATTTATTGTCGTATTTTTAATGGTTTATACATTTATTGTTGTATTTTAACTGTTTATTCACTTATTGGAGTATTGTTCGTGAAATGGATATGTCACTTCAGTACTCGCTATGTTTTAAGTCCTCCTGGAATAGGGGCAGCAGAGGTTACAATTGTGCTCCTTTAGAATGTAGGCAGGGCATAGATTTAATGTATAGTCATAGTGGGATATGGGTTAACAAGAGATTCCAATACGGACCAGGGGAACTGAACAGCTTTAGTGGAGTACATCTAATTTGTATCTTAGCCTACACAGGTATTAAAGACAGGAGTTTTGAAGCGATAGCACAAAGGACATGGTGGGACAAAGACAGACAGAATGGTAGTCAGGATTGTACATGTAACAGAGAGAGAGAGTTAATACATATGCTAATGTACACAGACAGGCTGCAACTCACAAGTTCAATGATACATATGCTAATGTTAGCAGACAAGCTGCAACACACAGTTAAATCACAAGAAACAATCCCCCCCCAGCTTGGTCTCTTTTCATCACCCCGTGAAGGGGAGCACCAGTTACCAACAACGTGAGCTGCTTGACACTTTAATATCAGGCTCCAGACAGCCTTCGGAGATCGGTGGCCCTAGGGTTCGGGGCTGAAGAGGACATCAGATACTAGCCACAATTCAACGGAACCGCCTGACTACTGCTACTCGTTCGCTGCTGAAGGCAGCGTTTCTCACAGACTTTGTCAGGACAATGCTTACAAAAGTCGGGTGGTTAAAAGACACTGCTTCAATGTTTCAACGTGAATCTGCCCATGCCCATGTTCAGACGTGGCAACTTCGGACTGATGTGGGATGGACTAGACTCTTTACTGAGAACTGGAGCCTGATACTCACAACCCTAATAAGCAGCTGGACTCGCTACTCTGACCTTCATGGTGCTCCCCTACCTAAAGACTTTACACAGAGATTACAATTCGGTTATTGACCAGCTGGGTAAAACTACACCTTACACTTGAAAGATCAGTATTACTGATCTAAAAGAAAAGTGAGGAAGGGGGGGGATCAGTCACACTGACACTAGTAACACGTAGGCAGGAAGGATTACCTATGCCCAACCCATCCAGGGGGCAGAAGAATGTAAGGGGGAGGGCACTCTGATACTGAAATTGACTGTATAAAAGATGGGTGAGCCCCAGTATATGTGTGTATTCCCAGGGTAAGGGGAAGCACCCAACTTTGCATTGTTGTTGTAATAAATGTTCTTTGTTCTCAATTTTTGTCTCGAGCAATTTCTTTAAAGGTACTTTAATTTCTAACACTCTTTTCCCCTGAACCATGCAGTAAATATAAACTTATTAATTAATCATTTATTTCATAATGTTTTAACCCCTAGATTCCAACACCGACCAGCCTCGCTCTCCACGTGTACTCCGGGCACCCACTGCTGGTCCGGTGGGAAGGCGCAGGGCGGCCGACGGCCGGCGCACCCATCGCCCGGCGGGGAGCCCCAATCTTCCCTCCGGCGTCCCGACTCCATCTGCAGCTCCAAGAAACGCTGTGCCACTGGGGTTCCGGGCGCTGGGAAGCTGCCTTGGCTTCCCCTGACACCGGCCAGGGCGCGCTGCGGTGGGGGGGTGGGCGGGGGTACACGACAGCGTGTTTATAAAACCACCCACCACTACTTTTCAAGGACCAGGATTTTTCTCTCTCTTTCTCACCCTGGGACACAGCGGTTACTGTGCATGCGCTATACTGGCGCGGTGGCCAGCGGGCCACCTCTAATACATTTTTGATATGATCTTGCGGGCCAAATATAATTGTATCGCGGGCCAAATTTGGCCTGCGGGCCAGAGTTTGACATGTGTGCTTTAGAGAATGGGAGAAAAAAGGGATCAAAAGAATAGAAAATTGTTTTTCAGGAAATAAATTACTATCCTTTTAACAAATGAAGGATAAATATAATATAACTCAAGATACAGTGTTGGCATACTACCAACTGAGATCCTACTTGAAGGACAAATTGGGAAGTAGTCTGAGGTTACCAGAGGGAAGTAATTTTGAATATGTGATTACAGACACAATGATAATCAAAAATTTATAACAAATATGTATATTAAACTGCAAGAAAAGGAGAATGAGGAAACAAATGGTAAAACTAAACAAAAATGGGAACAAGATTTAAACATAAAGATAAAGAAGGAAACATGGGAGAAGTTATGCTCTGGAACTATGAGAAATACAATAAACACGAGGTTACGTATGATACAATATAACTGGATACACAGGCTATACATTACACCTCAAAAGTTAAATAAATGGGACCCAACAGTATCTGACAGATGTTTTCACTGTAAAAAAGAAATGGGAACAACAATTCATGCAATTTGGACATGTGAGAAAGTGAAAAAATTTTGGGAAGATCTAAACCAGATATTAAATAAAATTACAGAAAAAAATATACCAAAAAACCCAGAGATCTTCCTCCTAAGTAACATAAAAAAACAAAGAATTTGGACTTGATTTGGATGGTGCACAAAAAAGATTTCTTATGATAGCTTTAGCCGTAGCAAAAAAATGTATTATGTCAGCCTGGAAATAAGAAGATAACTTGAGAATACAACAATGGTATATAGAAATGAATAAATGTATTCCATTAGAAAAAATAACATATAATTTAAGAAATAATATTACAATATTTGAACAAATATGGGAGCCATACATGAAACACAATAGAGAAAACCTATCGGGGACATCTACCACCTAAAATAGCGGAATGAGAAGGAAATGAAAAGAAGAATTTCTTGTTTATTTTTATTGAGTGACAACATTGTTTGACTGGTTTAATGTATCTTAGATTCTGTACTTTAAATGAATGGGAGGGGAGGTAGGGAGGGTGGGATGGGAAGAGGGAGGTGGGGGGGGAGAAAATGACACTGTATATATTTGAAAAGGAAAATGTATGTATCTTGGTCAATGTGGTTTATGGTGTGAAAAATAAAAAATTTAATAAAAAAAAAGAATGTAGGAAGTAGAGTTAGTATGAATGAGATAAGGGTCTTTTAGCCCCAGATAGAATTAGCAAGTTTGAATATGTTTTAATATTAGCCAGTTCTACATATGAAGAGGACACAGCCCTGAGGGTCGGGAAGGTGTAAATTAGAACAAAGACAGGGTTGTGAATAAGGACATGAGGATAATGACATGAGAAGACACCTACAGGATACCCCCTGGTCCTCCTTTTTTCTTTCTTTGGCTTGGCTTCGCGGACTAAGATTTATGGAGGTAATGTCCACGTCAGCTGCAGGCTCGTTTGTGGCTGACAAGTCCAATGCGGGACAGGCAGACACGGTTGCAGCGGTTGCAAGGGAAAATTGGTTGGTTGAGGTTGGGTGTTGGGTTTTTCCTCCTTTGTCTTTTGACAGTGAGGTGGGCTCTGCGGTCTTCTTCAAAGGAGGTTGCTGCCTGCCGAACTGTGAGACCCCAAGATGCACGGTTTTAGGTGATGTCAGCCCACTGGCGGTGGTCAGTGTGGCAGGCACCAAGAGCTTTCTTTAGGCAGTCCTTGTACCTCTTCTTTGGTGCACCTCTGTCACAGTGGCCAGTGGAGAGCTCGCCATATAACATGATCTTGGGAAGGCGATGGTCCTCCATTCTGGAGACGTGACCTACCCAGCGCAGTTGGATCTTCAGCAGCGAGGATTCGATGCTGTCAGACTCTGCCATCTTGAGTACTTCGATGTTGATGATGAAGTCGCTCCAATGAATGTTGAGGATGGAGCGGAGACAACGCTGGTGGAAGTGTTCTAGGAGCCGTAGGTGATGCCGGTAAAGGACCCACGATTCGGATCCGAACAGGAGTGTGGGTATGACAACGGCTCTATATTCGCTAATCTTTGTGAAGTTTTTCAGTTGGTTGTTTTTCCAGACTCTTTTGTGTAGTCTTCCAAAGGCGCTATTTGCCTTGGCAAGTCTGTTGTCTATCTCGTTGTCGATCCTTGCATCCGATGAAATGGTGCAGCCGAGATAGGTAAACTGGTTGACCGTTTTGAGTTTTGTGTGCCCGATGGAGATGTGGATGACTGGTAGTCATGGTGGGGAGCTGGCTGATGGAGGACCTCAGTTTTCTTCAGGCTGACTTCCAGGCCAAACATTTTGGCAGTTTCCACAAAACAGGACGTCAAGCGTTGAAGAGCTGGCTCTGAATGGACAACTAAAGCGGCATCGTTTGCAAAGAGTAGTTCACGGACAAGTTGCTCTTGTGTCTTGGTGTAAGCTTGCAGGCGCCTCAGATTGAAGAGACTGCCATCCGTGCGGTACCGGATGTAAACAGCGTCTTCATTGTTGAGGTCTTTCATGGCTTGTTTCAGCATCATGCTGAAGAAGGCCCCTCCAGCCCGGGTAAGAAACCTGCATAGGAGAAGGCCACTATGTTGTGACACATCTTTCTTCTTTGTTCTTTGGCTTGGCTTCGCGGAAGAAGATTTATGGAGGGGGTAAATGTCCACGTCAGCTGCACGCTCGTTTGTGGCTGACAAGTCCGATGCGGGACAGGCAGACAAGGTTGCAGCGGTTGCAGGGGAAAATTGGTTGGTTGGGGTTGGGTGTTGGGTTTTTCCTCCTTTGCCTTTTGTCAGTGAGGTGGGCTCTGCGGTCTTCTTCAAAGGAGGTTGCTGCCTGCCAAACTGTGAGGCGCCAAGATGCACGGTTTGAGGCGATATCAGCCCACTGGCGGTGGTCAATGTGGCAGGCACCAAGAGATTTCTTTAGGCAGTCCTTGTACCTTTTCTTTGGTGCACCTCTGTCACGGTGGCCAGTGGAGAGCTCGCCATATAACACGATCTTGGGAAGGCGATGGTCCTCCATTCTGGAGACGTGACCCATCCAGCGCAGCTGGATCTTCAGCAGCGTGGATTCGATGCTGTCGGCCTCTGCCATCTCGAGTACTTCAATGTTAGGGATGAAGTCGCTCCAATGAATGTTGAGGATGGAGCGGAGACAACGCTGGTGGAAGCGTTCTAGGAGCCGTAGGTGATGCCGGTAGAGGACCCATGATTCAGAGCCGAACAGGAGTGTGGGTATGACAACGGCTCTGTATACGCTTAACTTTGTGAGGTTTTTCAGTTGGTTGTTTTTCCAGACTCTTTTGTGTAGTCTTCCAAAGGCGCTATTTGCCTTGGCGAGTCTGTTGTCTATCTCGTTGTCGATCCTTGCATCTGATGAAATGGTGCAGCCAAAATAGGTAAACTGGTTGACCGTTTTGAGTTTTGTGTGCCCGATGAAGATGTGGGGGGGCTGGTAGTCATGGTGGGGAGCTGGCTGATGGAGGACCTGAGTTTTCTTCAGGCTGACTTCCAGGCCAAACATTTTGGCAGTTTCCGCAAAACAGGACGTCAAGCGCTGAAGTGCTGGCTCTGAATGGGCAACTAAAGCGGCATCGTCTGCAAAGAGTAGTTCACGGACAAGTTGCTCTTGTGTCTTGGAGTGAGCTTGCAGGCGCCACAGATTGAAGAGACTGCCATCCGTGCGGTACCGGATGTAAACAGCGTCTTCATTGTTGAGGTCTTTCATGGCTTGGTTCAGCATCATGCTGAAGAAGATTGATAAGAAGGTTGGTACGAGAACGCAGCCTTGCTTCACGCCATTGTTAATGGAGAAGGGTTCAGAGAGCTCATTGCTGGATCTGACCCGACCTTGTTGGTTTTCGTGCAGTTGGATAACCATGTTGAGGAACTTTGGGGGGCATCCGATGCGCTCTAGTATTTGCCAAAGCCCTTTCCTGCTCACGGTGTCGAAAGCTTTGGTGAGGTCAACAAAGATGATGTAGAGTCCTTTGTTTTGTTCTCTGCACTTTTCTTGGAGCTGTCTTTTTTTTTTCACACCATAAATCACATTAGCCATGATATACACTATTTCTTTTTCACACATATACAGTGACTTTTTCTCCCCCCACCTTTCCTTCCAAACCACCCCCCCACCACCCCCCTCTCATCCATTTTAGGTATACAATCTAGGTTGCATTAAGCCAGTCAGACAATGTTGTCATTCAACATAATTACACCAGAAATTCTACTGAGTCCATTCTTTTCTTTCCTTCTCCTTCCATCAACTTAGGTACTGTTTGTCCCCGGTAGGTTTTCGCTATTGTATTTAATGTAAGGCTCCTATACTTGCTCGAATATTTCAATATTATTTCTTAACCTATCTGTTATTTTTTCTAATGGAATACATTTATTCATTTAAATTTAGTAGTTTCTTCCTTTTAATTTGGTTATGTATTCCATTAATATTTAAAGACATATAGTTCAGCGTAGCCCTTTTATATTTTGTTTATCTTCTCTTTCCGTTTTTCCCTCATTACCTTTCCTCCTTTTCCATTTCTGTTTTCTTATTTTCAACTCTTTATAAGACAACATTCCTACAACATCCAACATTTTCCTTATTCTCCTATTTCTATCTTATTTATCCCCAATCTCCCCTTCACCTCCTGAGTTGTCCTTTATCCCTTGTCGGACAATCACATCTCCCCTCTCCATTTGGATTTGCGAATCCACTCGCAAGCGTCAACTGATTTTGCAGTGACCGCTATTTCCCCCCACCCCGCCTCCCCCAGAAAAGATTTCACTTTTCATATGTCACAAAGGTCACTCTTTTAATTCCCTCCTTATTCTCTCTATTCCATTACCTTCCCTTATTAATTCTTGTCTATACTATCTATATTTTCCTCTAAGTATGCTCATTGTCTCTATTCACTCTTATACCTCTTTACCCGCATACATATCAATCGTGATCATTTTTACTCTCATTACCCGTCTTCATCCCTCAGTCTATTTTTGTCTTTACCCACATACATATCAATCGTGATCATTTTAACTCTCATTACCCGTCTTCCTCCCTCAGTCTATTTTTGTAATTGTTCTGCAAATTTTCGTGCTTCTTCTGGATCCGAGAATAGTCTGTTTTGTTGTCCTGGAATAAATATTTTCAATACCGCTGGATGCTTTAGTATAAATTTATACCCTTTCTTCCATAAAATCGCCTTTGCTGTATTGAACTCTTTTCTCTTCTTTAGGAGTTCAAAACTTATATCTGGATAAATGAAGATTTTTTGCCCTTTATACTCCAGTGGTTTGTTGCCCTCTCTTACTTTTTCCATTGTCTTCTCCAGTACCTTTTCTCTTGTAGTATATCTTAGGAATTTTACTACAATAGATCTTGGTTTTTGTTGTGGTTGTGGTTTAGAGGCCAATACTCTATGTGCCCTTTCTATTTCCATTTCATGCTGTAGTTCTGGACATCCTAGGGTCTTAGGGATCCACTCTTTTATAAACTCCCTCATATTCTTGCCTTCTTCATCTTCCTTAAGGCCCACTATCTTTATGTTATTTCTTCTGTTATGGTTTTCCATTGTATCTATTTTTTGAGCTAGTAGTTCTTGTGTCTCTTTAGTTTTATTATTAGATTTCTCCAATTTCTTTTTTAAGTCTTCTACCTCCATTTCTGCTGCTACTGCCCGCTCTTCCATCTTGTCCATTTTCTTTCCCATTTCTGTTAAGGTCATCTCCATTTTATTTATTTTCTCTTCTGTGTTGTTTATTCTTTTTCTTAAATCCTTAAATTCCTGTGTTTGCCATTCTTTAAATGACTCCATGTATCCTTTAATAAGAGCAAGTATATCCTTTACCTTGCCTTTCTTTTCTTCTTCTATTTCCCTGTACTCTTCCTCTTCCTCTTCTTCTTCCTCTGGGTTGGCCATCTGTTGTTTCTTTGTTGCCCTTTCCTCCTCTTCTTTCTTGTTTCTATTGTCTTCTGTGGTCTTTTCTTGCTGCAGGTGTTCTGCAGCTGTCGTTGCCGGCTGTGGAGATCGACTCCCCAGCTGGTCCCCCCTCCCGTCGGTGTGATTTTTTTCATGCGCGGTTGCGCACTTTTACTCGGCTCTGCGAGCCATTTTTGTAGTCCATTATTTACCGACCTGAGGGAGCGGGTTTCTCTCTCCGCAGCGGGCCTCTTCGGACAGGTAAGGCCTTCACCTTTTTCCTCCTTTGTCTTCTCTTCCTCTCTTCTTACCGTTGCTTTCGATTTTTCTTTTTTTGTCGCCAGCTTCTTTCCACCTTTATACTCACTTTTCTGTAACTTTTATTTCTGTGCCTTTCTGTTTTTCTTTGTTTTTCCCGACTTTTCTGGAGAGGGCTGGAGTTCACCGTCCGGCCACTACTCCATCACGTGACTCCTCCTTCTTGGAGCTGTCTGAGGGCAAAGACCATGTCAGTAGTTCCTCTGTTTGCGCGAAAGCCGCACTGTGATTCTGGGAGAGCATTCTCGGCGACACTAGGTATTATTCTATTTAGGAGAATCCTAGCGAAGATTTTGCCTGCAATGGAGAGCAGTGTGAATCCCCTGTAGTTTGAGCAGTCTGATTTCTCGCCTTTGTTTTTGTACAGGGTGATGATGATGGCATCACGAAGGTCCTGAGGCAGTTTTCCTTGCTCCCAGCAAAGCTTGAAAAACTCATGCAGTTTGACATGCAGAGTTTTGCCGCCAGCCTTCCAGACATGAGAAGACACCGACAGGATACCCCCTGGTCCTCCAAGTGCAAAGAAACAGCACGTAGGCAGGCAGGATTACCTAATGCCAAACCTCTCCAGGAGGCAGAAGAATGTAAGGGGGAGGATATCCTTATACTGAAATGAACTGTATAAAAGTTGGGTGATCCCCAGTGTATGTGTGTATTCCCAGGGTAAGGGGAAGCATCCAACTTTGCATTGTTGTATAATAAATGTTCTTTGTTCTCAATTTTTGTCTCGAGCAATTTCTGTGAAGGTACATCTATTTCTAACATGTGTTTATTGTTTCTAGTGGCGGGGGTGAGGTAGGGGGGGAGATGGGAAGTGGGTGGGGGTGCAGGAGAGCAGGGAATGGAGGAGCTGTGGGTGAGGGCCGAGTTAATAATGGTGGAGTGGAAGCCATGTGTGTGGAAGAAGCCAGACATTTCAGAGGTTTCCATGCTCTGGATCTCCCCCACCTCTCCCCCCTCTCTCCACCCACCCTTCCCGAAATCGGGAGTTCCTGGATTCAGAGTTGAGTGAGGAGGATCGAGGCACAACACGGATCCCCACAATCCCGTCCAGCCCCACATCTCCCCACCCTCTGGGCTGGTTGCAACAGCAGGGCAGCTAACTGCTGGATTCTCCCTCGCTGCAGCGCAATATTATTCCGGTAGGGGGCAGTGTTGGACCGTGAATGGGAGTCGGGACGGGCAGTGAGATGGTGAATGGGGGAGGGAACAGAGGGGAATAGAAAGAGAAGGAGAGGGAGGGGATGAGAGGAGCAGGGAGAGAGGGAAAGGAGAGGAATAGAGCGGGAGGAAGAGAGAGAAAGGGGGAAAGAGAGAAAGGAAGATGGAGAGAGAGAAAGGGAGAGAGGCGAGAGATGGAGAAGAGAGAAATAGAGAAGGGGAGGGGAGAGGCTGATGGAGGGAGGAGGGAGGGGAGAGAAAGGAAGGGGCAGGGCAATGGGGGCAGAGCATGGAAAAGTGTTTCAAATCAACTGAGAAAGTGAGAAAGAACCTCCCTGCCCTTCCCTCCACTCTCTCCCTCCCCTTCCTCCCTCTCTCTTCTCCTCTCCATCCTGCTCCTCCTCCTCCCCACCATTTCCCTTTCTACCCCCTCTCTGCCCCTCTCCCCCCTTCTCTCTCTACACCACTCTCTCTCCTCATCGTCATACTTCCCAAGCTGTCGATCTTTCCCTTCTCTCTCCCCTACTCTCCCCATCTCCTTTCTCATTTTCTATCTCTCTTCCCCCCCACCCCCCTCTCCCCCTACCTCCCTACCTCTCCGTAGCACGTATAAAAGCTTATAACTGTGGGTAGGGTCTCACAGTGTCTTCGGAAGGGTTCTGGGTTTAGGTGGGAAATAATGGTTATTTGTGGGAGCCGGGCGGCGGGGCCAGCCATCAGCACAACACCCTACCAATAAAGCAGAGTACCCTACACCCTCCCTCTCCCCCTCTCACTCCCTCCCTAATCCCCTCTCTCCCCATCCTTTCCCTCTCTTCCCTTCTCTCCTCTCTCTCTCTCTCTCTCCCCCATATCGTTATAGTTTCCATACTGTGGATCTCCACCCTCCCTCTCCACTTTCCCTGCCTCCCTCTCCTCTCTCTGTTCCCCTTTCTCTCTCTCCCCTCACTCTCCTCATATCATTCCTAAAACACAGGATTCAGTTGATACCGTTGTGAACTGAAAAAAACACACAAATACGGGAGAAATCAGCAGGTCAAAAGTGCCTTTATGTAGCAAAGGGAGAGATACAGAACCAATGTTTTGGGCTTTAGCCCTTCATCAAGGTGTGGGGGAACTTGAGAGATGTACGAACAAAGGGGGGAGGAGGTTGAGGGAGGGAGATGATAGGTGGAGGGTGGGAGTAGTCTAGACTAGGTGGAGAGAGAAAGGAAGTAGGAACTGGAATAACTAGGTAAGGGGCAGGAGGGCAGAAAAGGCAAGCTGAACAGTGGAATCCAGTGAACAATGTTCATGCCCTGGGGTTGGAGGGTGCCCAGATGAACAATGAGGTGTTGTTCCTCCATTCTATGGGTGGTCAGTGGAGTCCTGTGAAAGGCCATGGACAGACATGAGAGCTTGATAATGTCATCCAGAATTGAAGTGGTTGGCTACGGTGGAGGTCACTTTTGTTGCGGACGGAGAGGAGGTGCTGGGCGAAGGGATCTCCAAATCTGCGACCGGTCTCTCCAATGGAGAGAAGGCCACGGAGGCTGCAGTAAATAAGTTCTCTGGATGTTCAGGTGAAGTGTTGGTTCACCTGAAAGGTCTGTCCGGACCTCGGACCGTGCTAAGGGGTTACGACTACTGTGGATTGTGCCGGGGGTGGGGGGGGGGTCGATGGGTGGGGAGGGAAGAGTGCACAGTGAGTCACGAAGGGAGTGGTTCCTATGGGAGGCTGAGAGGAAGGGTGAAGGAAAAATGCATCAGGTGGTGTGGTCCTGCAGTAAGTGCCAGAAATTCCGGCGGATGATGTGTTGGATGTGCAGGCTGGTAGGTGATAGGTGAGGACAAGGGGGTTTCTGTGTTTATTGTTTCTAGTGGCGGGGGGTGGAGTGTGGGGGGTGGGGGTGCAGGTGAGCGGGGAATGGAGGAGTAGTGGGTGAGGGCCGAGTTAATAGTGGTGGAGGGGAAGCCAGGTGTGTGGAAGAAGGCAGACGTTTCAGAGGTTTCCATGCTCTGGATCGCCCCCAAATCTCCCCCTCTCTCCACGCACCCTTCCCGAAATCGGGAGCTCCTGGATTCAGAGTTGAGTGAGGAGGATCGAGGCACAACACGGATCCCCACAATCCCGTCCAGCCCCACATCTCCCCACCCTCTGGGCTGGTTGCAACATCAGGGCAGCAAACTGCTGGATTCTCCCTCGCTGCAGCGCAATATTATTCCGGTAGGGGGCAGTGTTAGACCGTGAATGGGAGACGGGACGGGCAGTGAGACGGTGAGTGGGGGAGGGGACAGAGGGGAACAGAAAGAGAAGGGGAGGGAGGGGGCGAGAGGAGCAGGGAGAGAGGGAAAGGAGAGGAATAGAGCGGGAGGAAGAGAGAGAAAGGGGGAAAGAGAGAAAGGAAGATGGAGAGAGAGAAAGAGGAGAAAGGAAGATGGAGAGAGAGAAAGGGAGAGAGGCGAGAGATGGAGAAGAGAGAAATAGAGAATGGGAGGGGAGAGGCTGATGGAGGGAGGAGGGAGGGGAGAGAAAGGAAGGGGCAGGGCAATGGGGGCAGAGCATGGAAAAGTGTTTCAAATCAACTGAGAAAGTGAGAAAGAACCTCCCTGCCCTTCCCTCCACTCTCTCCCTCCCCTTCCTCCCTCTCTTCTCCTCTCCCTCCTGCTCCTCCTCCTTCTCCCCACCATTTCGCTTGCTACCCCCCTTTCTCTCTCTGCCCCTCTCCCCCTTCTCTCTCTACACCACTCTCTCTCCGCATCGTCATACTTCACAAGCTGTCGATCTTTCCCTTCTCTCTCCCCTACTCTCCCCCATCTCCCTTCTCGTTTTCTATCTCTCTTCCCCCCCCACCCCCCTCTCCTCCTACCTCCCTACCTCTCTGTAGCACGATAAAAGCTTATAACTATGGGTAGGGTCTCACAGTGTATTCGGAAGGGTTCTGGGTTTCGGTGGGAAATCAGGGTTATTTGTGGGAGCTGGGCGGCGGGGTCAGCCATCCGCACAACACCCTACCAATAAAGCAGAGTACCCTACACCCTCCCTCTCCCCCTCTCACTCCCTCCCTCATCCCCTCTCTCCCCATCCCCTCTCTCCCAATCCCTTCTCTCCCCATCCTTTCCCTCTCTTCCCTTCTCTCCTCTCTCTCTCTCTCTCTCTCTCTCCCCCATATCGTTATAGTTTCCATACTGTCGATCTCCACCCTCCCTCTCCACTTTCCCTGCCTCCCTCTCCTCTCTCTGTTACCCCTTTCTCTCTCTCCCCTCCCTCTCCTCATATCATTCCTAAAACACAGGATTCAGTTGACACCGTTGTGAACTGAAAAAAAACACATAAATACGGGAGAAATCAGCAGGTCAAAAGTGCCTTTATGTAGCAAAGGTAGAGATACAGAACCAATGTTTTGCGCTTTAGCCCTTCATCAAGGTGTGGGGGAACTTGAGAGATGTAGCAACAAAGGGGGGAGGAGTTTGAGGGAGGGAGATGATAGGTGGAGGGTGGGAGTAGTCTAGACTAGGTGGAGAGAGAAAGGAAGTAGGAACTGGAATAACTAGGTAAGGGGCAGGAGGGCAGAAAAGGCAAGCTGAACAGTGGAATCCAGTGAACAATGTTCATGCCCTGGGGTTGGAGGGTGCCCAGATGAACAATGAGGTGTTGTTCCTACATTCTATGGGTGGTCAGTGGAGTCCTGTGAAAGGCCATGGACAGACATGAGAGCTTGATAATGTGATCCAGAATTGAAGTGGTTGGCTACGGTGGAGGTCACTTTTGTTGCGGACGGAGAGGAGGTGCCTGGCGAAGGGATCTCCAAATCTGCGACCGGTCTCTCCAATGTAGAGAAGGCCACGGAGGCTGCAGTAAATAAGTTCTCTGGATGTTCAGGTGAAGTGTTGGTTCACCTGAAAGGTCTGTCCGGACCTCGGACCGTGCTGAGGTGTTACGACTACTGTGGATTGTGCCGGGGGTGGGGGGGGGTCGATGGGTGGGGAGGGAAGAGTGCACAAGTGAGTCATGAAGGGAGAGGTTCCTATGGGAGGCTGAGAGGAAGGGAGAAGGAAAAATGCATCGGGTGGTGGGGTCCTGCAGTAAGTGCCAGAAATTCCGGCGGATGATGTGTTGGATGTGCAGGCTGGTAGGTGATAGGTGAGGACAAGGGGGATTCTGTGTTTATTGTTTCTAGTGGCGGGGGTGAGGTAGGGGGGGAGATGGGAAGTGGGTGGGGGTGCAGGAGAGCAGGGAATGGAGGAGCTGTGGGTGAGGGCCGAGTTAATAGTGGTGGAGTGGAAGCCACGTGTGTGGAAGAAGCCAAACATTTCAGAGGTTTCCATGCTCTGGATCTCCCCTACCTCTCCCCCTCTCTCCACCCACCCTTCCCGAAATCGGGAGTTCCTGGATTCAGAGTTGAGTGAGGAGGATCGAGACACAACACGGATCCCCACAATCCCGTCCAGCCCCACATCTCCCCACCCTCTGGGCTGGTTGCAACAGCAGGGCAGCTAACTGCTGGATTCTCCCTCGCTGCAGCGCAATATTATTCCGGTAGGGGGCAGTGTTGGACCGTGAATGGGAGTCGGGACGGGCAGTGAGATGGTGAATGGGGGAGGGAACAGAGGGGAATAGAAAGAGAAGGAGAGGGAGGGGATGAGAGGAGCAGGGAGAGAGGGAAAGGAGAGGAATAGAGCGGGAGGAAGAGAGAGAAAGGGGGAAAGAGAGAAAGGAAGATGGAGAGAGAGAAAGGGAGAGAGGCGAGAGATGGAGAAGAGAGAAATAGAGAATGGGAGGGGAGAGGCTGATGGAGGGAGGAGGGAGGGGAGAGAAAGGAAGGGGCAGGGCAATGGGGGCAGAGCATGGAAAAGTGTTTCAAATCAACTGAGAAAGTGAGAAAGAACCTCCCTGCCCTTCCCTCCCCTCTCTCCCTCCCCTTCCTCCCTCTCTCTTCTCCTCTCCCTCCTGCTCCTCCTCCTCCCCACCATTTCCCTTTCTACCCCCTCTCTCTGCACCTCTCCCCCTTCTCTCTCCACACCATTCTCTCTCCTCATCGTCATACTTCCCAAGTTGTCGATCTTTCCCCTCTCTCTCCCCTACTCTCCCCCATCTCCCTTCTCGTTTTCTATCTCTCTTCCCCCCCACCCCCTTCTCCCCCTACCTCCCTACCTCTCTGTAGCACGTATAAAAGCTTATAATTGTGGGTAGGGTCTCACAGTGTCTTCGGAAGGGTTCTGGGTTTAGGTGGAAAATCATGGTTATTTGTGGGAGCCGGGCGGCGGGGCCAGCCATCAGCACAACACCCTACCAATAAAGCAGAGTACCCTACACCCTCCCTCTCCCCCTCTCACTCCCTCCCTCATCCCCTCTCCCCCTCATCCCCTCTCTCCCCATCCCCTCTCTCCCCATACACCCTCCATTCTATGGGTGGTCAGTGGAGTCCTGTGAAAGGCCATGGACAGACATGAGAGCTTGATAATGTGATCCAGAATTGAAGTGGTTGGCTACGGTGGAGGTCACTTTTGTCGCGGACGGAGAGGAGGTGCTGGGCGAAGGGATCTCCATATCTGCGACCGGTCTCTCCAATGTAGAGAAGGCCACGGAGGCTGCAGGAAATAAGTTCTCTGGAGGTTCAGGTGAAGTGTTGCTTCACCTGAAAGGTCTGTCTGGACCTCGGACCGTGCTGAGGTGTTACGACTACTGTGGATTGTGCCGGGGGTGGGGGGGTCGATGGGTGGGGAGGGAAGAGTGCACAAGTGAGACACGGAGGGAGAGGTTCCTATGGGAGGCTGAGAGGAAGGGAGAAGGAAAAATGCATCAGGTGGTGGGGTCCTGCAGTAAGTGCCAGAAATTCTGGCGGATGATGTGTTGGATGTGCAGGCTGGTAGGTGATAGGTGATAGGTGAGGACAAGGGGGTTTCTGTGTTTATTGTTTCTAGTGGCGGGGGTTGGGGGTGCAGGTGAGCGGGGAATGGAGGAGTAGTGGGTGAGGGCCGAGTTAATAGTGGTGGAGTGGAAGCCACGTGTGTGGAAGAAGCCAGACATTTCAGAGGTTTCCATGCTCTGGATCTCCCCCACCTCTCCCCCTCTCTCCACCCACCCTTCCCGAAATCGGGAGTTCCTGGATTCAGAGTTGAGTGAGAAGCATCGAGACACAACACGGATCCCCACAATCCCGTCCAGCCCCACATCTCCCCACCCTCTGGGCTGGTTGCAACAGCAGGGCAGCTAACTGCTGGATTCTCCCTCGCTGCAGCGCAATATTATTCTGGTAGGGGGCAGTGTTGGACCGTGAATGGGAGTCGGGACGGGCAGTGAGATGGTGAATGGGGGAGGGAACAGAGGGGAATAGAAAGAGAAGGAGAGGGAGGGGATGAGAGGAGCAGGGAGAGAGGGAAAGGAGAGGAATAGAGCGGGAGGGAGAGAGAGAAAGAGGGAGAGAGAGAAAGGAAGATGGAGAGAGAGAAAGGGAGAGAGGCGAGAGATGGAGAAGAGAGAAATAGAGAAGGGGAGGGGAGAGGCTGATGGAGGGAGGAGGGAGGGGAGAGAAAGGAAGGGGCAGGGCAATGGGGGCAGAGCATGGAAAAGTGTTTCAAATCAACTGAGAAAGTGAGAAAGAACCTCCCTGCCCTTCCCTCCCCTCTCTCCCTCCCCTTCCTCCCTCTCTCTTCTCCTCTCCCTCCTGCTCCTCCTCCTCCCCACCATTTCCCTTTCTACCCCCTCTCTCTGCACCTCTCCCCCTTCTCTCTCCACACCATTCTCTCTCCTCATCGTCATACTTCCCAAGTTGTCGATCTTTCCCCTGTCTCTCCCCTACTCTCCCCCATCTCCCTTCTCATTTTCTATCTCTCTTCCCCCCCACCCCCTTCTCCCCCTACCTCCCTACCTCTCTGTAGCACGTATAAAAGCTTATAATTGTGGGTAGGGTCTCACAGTGTCTTCGGAAGGGTTCTGGGTTTAGGTGGAAAATCATGGTTATTTGTGGGAGCCGGGCGGCGGGGACAGCCATCAGCACAACACCCTACCAATAAAGCAGAGTACCCTACACCCTCCCTCTCCCCCTCTCACTCCCTCCCTCATCCCCTCTCCCCCTCATCCCCTCTCTCCCCATCCCCTCTCTCCCCATACACCCTCCATTCTATGGGTGGTCAGTGGAGTCCTGTGAAAGGCCATGGACAGACATGAGAGCTTGATAATGTGATCCAGAATTGAAGTGGTTGGCTACGGTGGAGGTCACTTTTGTTGCGGACGGAGAGGAGGTGCTGGGCGAAGGGATCTCCAAATCTGCGACCGGTCTCTCCAATGTAGAGAAGGCCACGGAGGCTGCAGGAAATAAGTTCTCTGGAGGTTCAGGTGAAGTGTTGCTTCACCTGAAAGGTCTGTCCGGACCTCGGACCGTGCTGAGGTGTTACGACTACTGTGGATTGTGCCGGGGGTGGGGGGGTCGATGGGTGGGGAGGTAAGAGTGCACAAGTGAGTCACGGAGGGAGAGGTTCTTATGGGAGGCTGAGAGGAAGGGAGAAGGAAAAATGCATCAGGTGGTGGGGTCCTGCAGTAAGTGCCAGAAACTCTGGCGGATGATGTGTTGGATGTGCAGGCTGGTAGGTGATAGGTGATAGGTGAGGACAAGGGGGTTTCTGTGTTTATTGTTTCTAGTGGCGGGGGGTGGGGTGGAGTGTGAGGGGTGGGGGTGCAGGTGAGCGGGGAATGGAGGAGTAGTGGGTGAGGGCCGAGTTAATAGTGGTGGAGGGGAAGCCACGTGTGTGGAAGAAGGCAGTCTTTCAGAGGTTTCCATGCTCTGGATCTCCCCCAACTCTCCCCCTCTCTCCACCCACCCTTCCCGAAATCGGGAGCTCCTGGATTCAGAGTTGAGTGAGGAGAATCGAAGCACAACACGGATCCCCACAAACCCGTCCAGCCCCACATCTCCCCACCCTCTGGGCTGGTTGCAACAGCAGGGCAGCTGACTGCTGGATTCTCCCTCGCTGCAGCGCAATATTATTCCGGTAGGGGGCAGTGTTGGACCGTGAATGGGAAACGGGACGGGCAGTGAGATGGTGAGTGGGGGAGGGGACAGAGGGGAATAGAAAGAGAAGGGGAGGGAGGGGGCGAGAGGAGCAGGGAGAGACGGAAAGGAGAGGAATCCAGCGGGAGGGAGACAGAGAAAGGGGGAAAGAGAGAAAGGAAGATGGAGAGACAGAAAGGGAGAGAGGCGAGAGATGGAGAAGAGAGAAATAGGGGAGGGGAGGGGAGAGGGTGATGGAGGGACGAGGGAGGGGAGAGAAAGGAAGGGGCAGGGCAATGGGGGCAGAGCATGGAAAAGTTTATCAAATCAACTGAGAAAGTGAGAAAGAACCTCCCTCCCCTTCCCTTCTCGCTCTCCCTCCCCTTCCTCCCTCTCTCTTCTCCTTTCCCTCCTGCTCCTCCTCCTCCCCACCATTTCCCTTCCTACCCCCTCTCTCTCTGCCCCTCTCCCCCTTCTCTCTCTACACCACTCTCTCTCCTCATCGTCATACTTCCCAAGCTGTCGATCTTTCCCTTCTCTCTTCTCCTCTCCCTCCTGCTCCTCCTCCTCCCCACCATTTCCCATCCTACCCCCTCTCTCTCTGCCCCTCTCCCCCTTCTCTCTCTACACCACTCTCTCTCCTCATCGTCATACTTCCCAAGCTGTCGATCTTTCCCTTCTCTCTCCCCTACTCTCCCCCATCTCCTTTCTCGTTTTCTATCTCTCTTCCCCCCCACCCCCCTCTGCCCCTACCTCCCCACCTCTCTGTAGCACGTATAAAAGCTTATAACTATGGGTAGGGTCTCACAGTGTATTCGGAAGGGTTCTGGGTTTCGGTGGGAAATCAGGGTTATTTGTGGGAGCCGGGCGGGTGGGCCAGCCATCAGCACAACACCCTACCAATAAAGCAGAGTACCCTACACCCTCCCTCTCCCCCTCTCACTCCCTCCCTCATCCCCTCTCTCCCCATCCCCTCTCTCCCCATCCCTTCTCTCCCCATCCTTTCCCTCTCTTCCCTTCTCTCCTCTCTCTATCTCTCCCCCATATCGTTATAGTTTCCATACTGTGGATCTCCCCCCTCCCTCTCCACTTTCCCTGCCTCCCTCTCCTCTCTCTGTTACCCCTTTCTCTCTCTCCCCTCCCTCTCCTCATATCATTCCTAAAACACAGGATTCAGTTGACACCGTTGTGAACTGAAAAAAACACACAAATACGGGAGAAATCAGCAGGTCAAAAGTGCCTTTATGTAGCAAAGGTAGAGATACAGAACCAATGTTTTGGGCTTTAGCCCTTCATCAAGGTGTGGGGGAACTTGAGAGATGTACGAACAAAGGGGGGAGGAGGTTGAGGGAGGGAGATGATAGGTGGAGGGTGAGAGTAGTCTAGACTAGGTGGAGAGAGAAAGGAAGTAGGAACTGGAATAACTAGGTAAGGGGCAGGAGGGCAGAAAAGGCAAGCTGAACAGTGGAATCCAGTGAACAATGTTCATGCCCTGGGTTTGGAGGATGCCCAGATGAACAATGAGGTGTTGTTCCTCCATTCTATGGGTGGTCAGTGGAGTCCTGTGAAAGGCCATGGACAGACATGAGAGCTTGATAATGTGATCCAGAATTGAAGTGGTTGGCTACGGTGGAGGTCACTTTTGTTGCGGACGGAGAGGAGGTGCTGGGCGAAGGGATCTCCAAATCTGCGACCGGTCTCTCCAATGTAGAGAAGGCCACGGAGGCTGCAGGAAATAAGTTCTCTGGAGGTTCAGGTGAAGTGTTGCTTCACCTGAAAGGTCTGTCCGGACCTCGGACCGTGCTGAGGTGTTACGACTACTGTGGATTGTGCCGGGGGTGGGGGGGTCGATGGGTGGGGAGGGAAGAGTGCACAAGTGAGTCACGGAGGGAGAGGTTCCTATGGGAGGCTGAGAGGAAGGGAGAAGGAAAAATGCATCAGGTGGTGGGGTCCTGCAGTAAGTGCCAGAAATTCTGGCGGATGATGTGTTGGATGTGCAGGCTGGTAGGTGATAGGTGAGGATAAGGGGGATTCTGTGTTTATTGTTTCTAGTGGCGGGGGGTGGGGTGGGGTGTGGGGGGTGGGGTGCAGGTGAGCGGGGAATGGAGGAGTAGTGGGTGAGGGCCGAGTTAATAGTGGTGGAGGGGAAGCCACGTGTGTGGAAGAAGGCTGACGTTTCAGAGGTTTCCATGCTCTGGATCTCCCCCAACTCTCCCCCTCTCTCCACCCACCCTTCCCGAAATCGGGAGCTCCTGGATTCAGAGTTGAGTGAGGAGGATCAAGGCACAACACGGATCCCCATAAACCCGTCCAGCCCCACATCTCCCCACCCTCTGGGCTGGTTGCAACAGCAGGGCAGCTGACTGCTGGATTCTCCCTCGCTGCAGCGCAATATTATTCCGGTAGGGGGCAGTGTTGGACCGTGAATGGGAAACGGGACGGGCAGTGAGTGGGGGAGGGGACAGAGGGGAATAGAAAGAGAAGGGGAGGGAGGGGGCGAGAGGAGCAGGGAGAGACGGAAAGGAGAGGAATCCAGCGGGAGGGAGACAGAGAAAGGGGGAAAGAGAGAAAGGAAGATGGAGAGAGAGAAAGAGGAGAAAGGAAGATGGAGAGAGAGACAGGGAGAGAGGCGAGAGATGGAGAAGAGAGAAATAGAGAATGGGACGGGAGAGGCTGATGGAGGGACGAGGGAGGGGAGAGAAAGGAAGGGGCAGGGCAATGGGGGCAGAGCATGGAAAAGTGTTTCAAATCAACTGAGAAAGTGAGAAAGAACCTCCCTGCCCTTCCCTCCACTCTCTCCCTCCCCTTCCTCCCTCTCTTCTCCTCTCCCTCCTGCTCCTCCTCCTCCCCACCATTTCCCTTTCTACCCCCTCTCTCTCTGCCCCTCTCCCCCCTTCTCTCTCTACACCACTCTCTCTCCTCATCGTCATACTTCCCAAGCTGTCGATCTTTCCCTTCTCTCTCCCCTACTCTCCCCCATCTCCTTTCTAATTTTCTATCTCTCTTCCCCCCACCCTCCTCTCCCCCTACCTTCCTACCTCTCTGTAGCACGTATAAAAGCTTATAACTGTGGGTAGGGTCTCACAGTGTCTTCGGAAGGGTTCTGGGTTTAGGTGGGAAATAATGGTTATTTGTGGGAGCCGGGCGGCGGGGCCAGCCATCAGCACAACACCCTACCAATAAAGCAGAGTACCCTACACCCTCCCTCTCCCCCTCTCACTCCATCCCTAATCCCCTCTCTCCCCATCCTTTCCCTCTCTTCCCTTCTCTCCTCTCTCTCTCTCTCTCTCTCTCTCTCTCTCTCTCTCTCTCCCCCATATCGTTATAGTTTCCATACTGTCGATCTCCACCCTCCCTCTCCACTTTCCCTGCCTCCCTCTCCTCTCTCTGTTACCCCTTTCTCTCTCTCCCCTCACTCTCCTCATATCATTCCTAAAACACAGGATTCAGTTGACACCGTTGTGAACTGAAAAAAACACACAAATACGGGAGAAATCAGCAGGTCAAAAGTGCCTTTATGTAGCAAAGGTAGAGATACAGAACCAATGTTTTGGGCTTTAGCCCTTCATCAAGGTGTGGGGGAACTTGAGAGATGTAGCAACAAAGGGGGGAGGAGTTTGAGGGAGGGAGATGATAGGTGGAGGGTGGGAGTAGTCTAGACTAGGTGGAGAGAGAAAGGAAGTAGGAACTGGAATAACTAGGTAAGGGGCAGGAGGGCAGAAAAGGCAAGCTGAACAGTGGAATCCAGTGAACAATGTTCATGCCCTGGTGTTGGAGGGTGCCCAGATGAACAAAGAGGTGTTGTTCCTCCATTCTATGGGTGGTCAGTGGAGTCCTGTGAAAGGCCATGGACAGACATGAGAGCTTGATAATGTGATCCAGAATTGAAGTGGTTGGCTACGGTGGAGGTCACTTTTGTTGCGGACGGAGAGGAGGTGCCTGGCGAAGGGTTCTCCAAATCTGCGACCGGTCTCTCCAATGTAGAGAAGGCCACGGAGGCTGCAGTAAATAAGTTCTCTGGAGGTTCAGGTGAAGTGTTGGTTCACCTGAAAGGTCTGTCCGGACCTCGGACCGTGCTGAGGTGTTACGACTACTGTGGATTGTGCCGGGGGTTGGGGGGGGTCGATGGGTGGGGAGGGAAGAGTGCACAAGTGAGTCATGAAGGGAGAGGTTCCTATGGGAGGCTGAGAGGAAGGGAGAAGGAAAAATGCATCAGGTGGTGGGGTCCTGCAGTAAGTGCCAGAAATTCCGGCGGATGATGTGCTGGATGTGCAGGCTGGTAGGTGAGAGGTGAGGACAAGGGGGATTCTGTGTTTATTGTTTCTAGTGGTGGGGGTGAGGTAGGGGGGGAGATGGGAAGTGGGTGGGGGTGCAGGAGAGCAGGGAATGGAGGAGCTGTGGGTGAGGGCCGAGTTAATAGTGGTGGAGTGGAAGCCACGTGTGTGGAAGAAGCCAGACATTTCAGAGGTTTCCATGCTCTGGATCTCCCCCACCTCTCCCCCTCTCTCCACCCACCCTTCCCGAAATCGGGAGTTCCTGGATTCAGAGTTGAGTGAGGAGGATCGAGACACAACACGGATCCCCACAATCCCGTCCAGCCCCACATCTCCCCACCCTCTGGGCTGGTTGCAACAGCAGGGCAGCTAACTGCTGGATTCTCCCTCGCTGCAGCGCAATATTATTCCGGTAGGGGGCAGTGTTGGACCGTGAATGGGAGTCCGGACGGGCAGTGAGATGGTGAATGGGGGAGGGAACAGAGGGGAATAGAAAGAGAAGGAGAGGGAGGGGATGAGAGGAGCAGGGAGAGAGGGAAAGGAGAGGAATAGAGCGGGAGGAAGAGAGAGAAAGGGGGAAAGAGAGAAAGGAAGATGGGGAGAGAGAAAGGGAGAGAGGCGAGAGATGGAGAAGAGAGAAATAGAGAAGGGGAGGGGAGAGGCTGATGGAGGGAGGAGGGAGGGGAGAGAAAGGAAGGGGCAGGGCAATGGGGCAGAGCATGGAAAAGTGTTTCAAATCAACTGAGAAAGTGAGAAAGTACCTCCCTGCCCTTCCCTCCCTCTCTCCCTCCCCTTCCTCCCTCTCTCTTCTCCTCTCCCTCCTGTTCCTCCTCCTCCCCACCATTTCCCTTTCTACCCCCTCTCTCTGCACCTCTCCCCCTTCTCTCTCCACACCATTCTCTCTCCTCATCGTCATACTTCCCAAGTTGTCGATCTTTCCCCTGTCTCTCCCCTACTCTCCCCCATCTCCCTTCTCGTTTTCTATCTCTCTTCCCCCCCACCCCCTTCTCCCCCAACTCCCTACCTCTCTGTAGCACGTATAAAAGCTTATAATTGTTGGGTAGGGTCTCACAGTGTCTTCGGAAGGGTTCTGGGTTTAGGTGGAAAATCATGGTTATTTGTGGGAGCCGGGCGGCGGGGACAGCCGTCAGCACAACACCCTACCAATAAAGCAGAGTACCCTACACCCTCCCTCTCCCCTCTCACTCCCTCCCTCATCCCCTCTCCCCCTCATCCCCTCTCTCCCCATCCCCTCTCTCCCCATACACCCTCCATTCTATGGGTGGTCAGTGGAGTCCTGTGAAAGGCCATGGACAGACATGAGAGCTTGATAATGTGATCCAGAATTGAAGTGGTTGGCTACGGTGGAGGTCACTTTTGTTGCGGACGGAGAGGAGGTGCTGGGCGAAGGGATCTCCAAATCTGCGACCGGTCTCTCCAATGTAGAGAAGGCCACGGAGGCTGCAGGAAATAAGTTCTCTGGAGGTTCAGGTGAAGTGTTGCTTCACCTGAAAGGTCTGTCCGGACCTCGGACCGTGCTGAGGTGTTACGACTACTGTGGATTGTACCGGGGGTGGGGGGGGGTCGATGGGTGGGGAGGGAAGAGTGCACAAGTGAGTCATGAAGGGAGAGGTTCCTATGGGAGGCTGAGAGGAAGGGAGAAGGAAAAATGAATCAGGTGGTGGGGTCCTGCAGTAAGTGCCAGAAATTCTGGCGGATGATGTGTTGGATGTGCAGGCTGGTAGGTGATAGGTGAGGATAAGGGGGATTCTGTGTTTATTGTTTCTAGTGCGGGGGTGGGAGTGGGGGGTGGGGTGCAGGTGAGCGGGGAATGGAGGAGTAGTGGGTGAGGGCCGAGTTAATAGTGGTGGAGGGGAAGCCACGTGTGTGGAAGAAGGCTGACGTTTCAGAGGTTTCCATGCTCTGGATCTCCCCCAACTCTCCCCCTCTCTCCACCCACCCATCCCGAAATCGGGAGCTCCTGGATTCAGAGTTGAGTGAGGAGAATCGAGGCACAACACGGATCCCCACAAACCCGTCCAGCCCCACATCTCCCCACCCTCTGGGCTGGTTGCAACAGCAGGGCAGCTGACTGCTGGATTCTCCCTCGCTGCAGCGCAATATTATTCCGGTAGGGGGCAGTGTTGGACCGTGAATGGGAAACGGGACGGGCAGTGAGATGGTGAGTGGGGGAGGGGACAGAGGGGAATAGAAAGAGAAGGGGAGGGAGGGGGCGAGAGGAGCAGGGAGAGACGGAAAGGAGAGGAATCCAGCGGGAGGGAGACAGAGAAAGGGGGAAAGAGAGAAAGGAAGATGGAGAGAGAGAAAGAGGAGAAAGGAAGATGGAGAGAGAGAAAGGGAGAGAGGCGAGAGATGGAGAAGAGAGAAATAGGGGAGGGGAGGGGAGAGGGTGATGGAGGGACGAGGGAGGGGAGAGAAAGGAAGGGGCAGGGCAATGGGGGCAGAGCATGGAAAAGTGTTTCAAATCAACTGAGAAAGTGAGAAAGAACCTCCCTGCCCTTCCCTCCACTCTCTCCCTCCCCTTCCTCCCTCTCTTCTCCTCTCCCTCCTGCTCCTCCTCCTCCCCACCATTTCCCTTTCTACCCCCTCTCTCTCTGCCCCTCTCCCCCCTTCTCTCTCTACACCACTCTCTCTCCTCATCGTCATACTTCCCAAGCTGTCGATCTTTCCCTTCTCTCTCCCCTACTCTCCCCCATCTCCTTTCTCGTTTTCTATCTCTCTTTTCGCCCCCACCCCCCTCTCCCCCTACCTCCCCACCTCTCTGTAGCACGTATAAAAGCTTATAACTATGGGTAGGGTCTCACAGTGTATTCGGAAGGGTTCTGGGTTTCGGTGGGAAATCAGGGTTATTTGTGGGAGCCGGGCGGGTGGGCCAGCCTTCAGCACAACACCCTACCAATAAAGCAGAGTACCCTACACCCTCCCTCTCCCCTTCTCACTCCCTCCCTAATCCCCTCTCTCCCCATCCTTTCCCTCTCTTCCCTTCTCTCCTCTCTCTCTCTCTCTCTCTCTCTCTCTCTCTCTCTCCCCCATATCGTTATAGTTTCCATACTGTGGATCTCCACCCTCCCTCTCCACTTTCCCTGCCTCCCTCTCCTCACTCTGTTCCCCCTTTCTCTCTCTCCCCTCCCTCTCCTCATATCATTCCTAAAACACAGGATTCAGTTGACACCGTTGTGAACTGAAAAAAACACACAAATACGGGAGAAATCAGCAGGTCAAAAGTGCCTTTATGTAGCAAAGGTAGAGATACAGGACCAATGTTTTGGGCTTTAGCCCTTCATCAAGGTGTGGGTGAACTTGAGAGATGTACGAACAAAGGGGGGAGGAGGTTGAGGGAGGGAGATGATAGGTGGAGGGTGAGAGTAGTCTAGACTAGGTGGAGAGAGAAAGGAAGTAGGAACTGGAATAACTTGGTAAGGGGCAGGAGGGCAGAAAAGGCAAGCTGAACAGTGGAATCCAGTGAACAATGTTCATGCCCTGGAGTTGGAGGATGCCCAGATGAACAATGAGGTGTTGTTCCTCCATTCTATGGGTGGTCAGTGGAGTCCTGTGAAAGGCCATGGACAGACATGAGAGCTTGATAATGTGATCCAGAATTGAAGTGGTTGGCTACGGTGGAGGTCACTTTTGTTGCGGACGGAGAGGAGGTGCTGGGCGAAGGGATCTCCAAATCTGCGACCGGTCTCTCCAATGTAGAGAAGGCCACGGAGGCTGCAGGAAATAAGTTCTCTGGAGGTTCAGGTGAAGTGTTGCTTCACCTGAAAGGTCTGTCCGGACCTCGGACCGTGCTGAGGTGTTACGACTACTGTGGATTGTGCCGGGGGTGGGGGGGTCGATGGGTGGGGAGGGAAGAGTGCACAAGTGAGTCACGAAGGGAGAGGTTCCTATGGGAGGCTGAGAGGAAGGGAGAAGGAAAAATGCATCAGGTGGTGGGGTCCTGCAGTAAGTGCCAGAAATTCTGGCGGATGATGTGTTGGATGTGCAGGCTGGTAGGTGATAGGTGAGGATAAGGGGGATTCTGTGTTTATTGTTTCTAGTGGCGGGGGGTGGGGTGGGGGGTGGGGTGCAGGTGAGCGGGGAATGGAGGAGTAGTGGGTGAGGGCCGAGTTAATAGTGGTGGAGGGGAAGCCACGTGTGTGGAAGAAGGCTGACGTTTCAGAGGTTTCCATGCTCTGGATCTCCCCCAACTCTCCCCCTCTCTCCACCCACCCTTCCCGAAATCGGGAGCTCCTGGATTCAGAGTTGAGTGAGGAGGATCGAGGCACAACACGGATCCCCACAAACCCGTCCAGCCCCACATCTCCCCACCCTCTGGGCTGGTTGCAACAGCAGGGCAGCTGACTGCTGGATTCTCCCTCGCTGCAGCGCAATATTATTCCGGTAGGGGGCAGTGTTGGACCGTGAATGGGAAACGGGACGGGCAGTGAGATGGTGAGTGGGGGAGGGGACAGAGGGGAATAGAAAGAGAAGGGGAGGGAGGGGGCGAGAGGAGCAGGGAGAGACGGAAAGGAGAGGAATCCAGCGGGAGGGAGACAGAGAAAGGGGGAAAGAGAGAAAGGAAGATGGAGAGAGAGAAAGAGGAGAAAGGAAGATGGAGAGAGAGAAAGGGAGAGAGGCGAGAGATGGAGAAGAGAGAAATAGGGGAGGGGAGGGGAGAGGGTGATGGAGGGACGAGGGAGGGGAGAGAAAGGAAGGGGCAGGGCAATGGGGGCAGAGCATGGAAAAGTGTTTCAAATCAACTGAGAAAGTGAGAAAGAACCTCCCTGCCCTTCCCTCCACTCTCTCCCTCCCCTTCCTCCCTCTCTTCTCCTCTCCCTCCTGCTCCTCCTCCTCCCCACCATTTCCCTTTCTACCCCCTCTCTCTCTGCCCCTCTCCCCCCTTCTCTCTCTACACCACTCTCTCTCCTCATCGTCATACTTCCCAAGCTGTCGATCTTTCCCTTCTCTCTCCCCTACTCTCCCCCATCTCCTTTCTCGTTTTCTATCTCTCTTTTCGCCCCCACCCCCCTCTCCCCCTACCTCCCCACCTCTCTGTAGCACGTATAAAAGCTTATAACTATGGGTAGGGTCTCACAGTGTATTCGGAAGGGTTCTGGGTTTCGGTGGGAAATCAGGGTTATTTGTGGGAGCCGGGCGGGTGGGCCAGCCATCAGCACAACACCCTACCAATAAAGCAGAGTACCCTACACCCTCCCTCTCCCCTTCTCACTCCCTCCCTAATCCCCTCTCTCCCCATCCTTTCCCTCCTCTTCCCTTCTCTCCTCATCTCTCTCTCTCTCTCTCTCTCTCTCTCTCTCTCTCCCCATATCGTTATAGTTTCCATACTGTGGATCTCCCCCCTCCCTCTCCACTTTCCCTGCCTCCCTCTCCTCACTCTGTTCCCCCTTTCTCTCTCTCCCCTCCCTCTCCTCATATCATTCCTAAAACACAGGATTCAGTTGACACCGTTGTGAACTGAAAAAAACACACAAATACGGGAGAAATCAGCAGGTCAAAAGTGCCTTTATGTAGCAAAGGTAGAGATACAGGACCAATGTTTTGGGCTTTAGCCCTTCATCAAGGTGTGGGTGAACTTGAGAGATGTACGAACAAAGGGGGGAGGAGGTTGAGGGAGGGAGATGATAGGTGGAGGGTGAGAGTAGTCTAGACTAGGTGGAGAGAGAAAGGAAGTAGGAACTGGAATAACTTGGTAAGGGGCAGGAGGGCAGAAAAGGCAAGCTGAACAGTGGAATCCAGTGAACAATGTTCATGCCCTGAGTTTGGAGGATGCCCAGATGAACAATGAGGTGTTGTTCCTCCATTCTATGGGTGGTCAGTGGAGTCCTGTGAAAGGCCATGGACAGACATGAGAGCTTGATAATGTGATCCAGAATTGAAGTGGTTGGCTACGGTGGAGGTCACTTTTGTTGCGGACGGAGAGGAGGTGCTGGGCGAAGGGATCTCCAAATCTGCGACCGGTCTCTCCAATGTAGAGAAGGCCACGGAGGCTGCAGGAAATAAGTTCTCTGGAGGTTCAGGTGAAGTGTTGCTTCACCTGAAAGGTCTGTCCGGACCTCGGACCGTGCTGAGGTGTTACGACTACTGTGGATTGTGCCGGGGGTGGGGGGGTCGATGGGTGGGGAGGGAAGAGTGCACAAGTGAGTCACGAAGGGAGAGGTTCCTATGGGAGGCTGAGAGGAAGGGAGAAGGAAAAATGCATCAGGTGGTGGGGTCCTGCAGTAAGTGCCAGAAATTCTGGCGGATGATGTGTTGGATGTGCAGGCTGGTCGGTGATAGGTGAGGATAAGGGGGATTCTGTGTTTATTGTTTCTAGTGGCGGGGGGTGGGGTGGGGTGGGGTGTGGGGGGTGGGGTGCAGGTGAGCGGGGAATGGAGGAGTAGTGGGTGAGGGCCGAGTTAATAGTGGTGGAGGGGAAGCCACGTGTGTGGAAGAAGGCTGACGTTTCAGAGGTTTCCATGCTCTGGATCTCCCCCAACTCTCCCCCTCTCTCCACCCACCCTTCCCGAAATCGGGAGCTCCTGGATTCAGAGTTGAGTGAGGAGGATCGAGGCACAACACGGATCCCCACAAACCCGTCCAGCCCCACATCTCCCCACCCTCTGGGCTGGTTGCAACAGCAGGGCAGCTGACTGCTGGATTCTCCCTCGCTGCAGCGCAATATTATTCCGGTAGGGGGCAGTGTTGGACCGTGAATGGGAAACGGGACGGGCAGTGAGATGGTGAGTGGGGGAGGGGACAGAGGGGAATAGAAAGAGAAGGGGAGGGAGGGGGCGAGAGGAGCAGGGAGAGACGGAAAGGAGAGGAATCCAGCGGGAGGGAGACAGAGAAAGGGGGAAAGAGAGAAAGGAAGATGGAGAGAGAGAAAGAGGAGAAAGGAAGATGGAGAGAGAGAAAGGGAGAGAGGCGAGAGATGGAGAAGAGAGAAATAGGGGAGGGGAGGGGAGAGGGTGATGGAGGGACGAGGGAGGGGAGAGAAAGGAAGGGGCAGGGCAATGGGGGCAGAGCATGGAAAAGTGTTTCAAATCAACTGAGAAAGTGAGAAAGAACCTCCCTGCCCTTCCCTCCACTCTCTCCCTCCCCTTCCTCCCTCTCTTCTCTCTCTCCCTCCTGCTCCTCCTCCTCCACACCATTTCCCTTTCTACCCCCTCTCTCTCTGCCCCTCTCCCCCCTTCTCTCTCTACACCACTCTCTCTCCTCATCGTCATACTTCCCAAGCTGTCGATCTTTCCCTTCTCTCTCCCCTACTCTCCCCCATCTCCTTTCTCGTTTTCTATCTCTCTTTTCGCCCCCACCCCCCTCTCCCCCTACCTCCCCACCTCTCTGTAGCACGTATAAAAGCTTATAACTATGGGTAGGGTCTCACAGTGTATTCGGAAGGGTTCTGGGTTTCGGTGGGAAATCAGGGTTATTTGTGGGAGCCGGGCGGGTGGGCCAGCCATCAGCACAACACCCTACCAATAAAGCAGAGTACCCTACACCCTCCCTCTCCCCTTCTCACTCCCTCCCTAATCCCCTCTCTCCCCATCCTTTCCCTCTCTTCCCTTCTCTCCTCTCTCTCTCTCTCTCTCTCTCTCCCCCCCATATCGTTATAGTTTCCATACTGTGGATCTCCCCCCTCCCTCTCCACTTTCCCTGCCTCCCTCTCCTCACTCTGTTCCCCCTTTCTCTCTCTCCCCTCCCTCTCCTCATATCATTCCTAAAACACAGGATTCAGTTGACACCGTTGTGAACTGAAAAAAACACACAAATACGGGAGAAATCAGCAGGTCAAAAGTGCCTTTATGTAGCAAAGGTAGAGATACAGGACCAATGTTTTGGGCTTTAGCCCTTCATCAAGGTGTGGGTGAACTTGAGAGATGTACGAACAAAGGGGGGAGGAGGTTGAGGGAGGGAGATGATAGGTGGAGGGTGAGAGTAGTCTAGACTAGGTGGAGAGAGAAAGGAAGTAGGAACTGGAATAACTTGGTAAGGGGCAGGAGAAAAGGCAAGCTGAACAGTGGAATCCAGTGAACAATGTTCATGCCCTGGAGTTGGAGGATGCCCAGATGAACAATGAGGTGTTGTTCCTCCATTCTATGGGTGGTCAGTGGAGTCCTGTGAAAGGCCATGGACAGACATGAGAGCTTGATAATGTGATCCAGAATTGAAGTGGTTGGCTACGGTGGAGGTCACTTTTGTTGCGGACGGAGAGGAGGTGCTGGGCGAAGGGATCTCCAAATCTGCGACCGGTCTCTCCAATGTAGAGAAGGCCACGGAGGCTGCAGGAAATAAGTTCTCTGGAGGTTCAGGTGAAGTGTTGCTTCACCTGAAAGGTCTGTCCGGACCTCGGACCGTGCTGAGGTGTTACGACTACTGTGGATTGTGCCGGGGGTGGGGGGGTCGATGGGTGGGGAGGGAAGAGTGCACAAGTGAGTCACGAAGGGAGAGGTTCCTATGGGAGGCTGAGAGGAAGGGAGAGGGAAAAATGCATCAGGTGGTGGGGTCCTGCAGTAAGTGCCAGAAATCCGGCGGATGATGTGTTGGATGTGCAGGCTGGTAGGTGATAGGTGAGGACAAGGGGGATTCTGTGTTTATTGTTTCTAGTGGCGGGGGTGAGGTAGGGGGGGAGATGGGAAGTGGGTGGGGGTGCAGGAGAGCAGGGAATGGAGGAGCTGTGGGTGAGGGCCGAGTTAATAGTGGTGGAGTGGAAGCCACGTGTGTGGAAGAAGCCAAACATTTCAGAGGTTTCCATGCTCTGGATCTCCCCCAACTCTCCCCCTCTCTCCACCCACCCTTCCCGAAATCGGGAGCTCCTGGATTCAGAGTTGAGTGAGGAGGATCGAGGCACAACACGGATCCCCATAAACCCGTCCAGCCCCACATCTCCCCACCCTCTGGGCTGGTTGCAACAGCAGGGCAGCTGACTGCTGGATTCTCTCTCGCTGCAGCGCAATATTATTCGGGTAGGGGGCAGTGTTGGACCGTGAATGGGAAACGGGACGGGCAGTGAGATGGTGAGTGGGGGAGGGGACAGAGGGGAATAGAAAGAGAAGGGGAGGGAGAGGGCGAGAGGAGCAGGGAGAGACGGAAAGGAGAGGAATCGAGCGGGAGGGAGACAGAGAAAGGGGGAAGAGAGAAAGGAAGATGGAGAGAGAGAAAGAGGAGAAAGGAAGATGGAGAGAGAGAAAGGGAGAGAGGCGAGGGATGGAGAAGAGAGAAATAGGGGAGGGGAGGGGAGAGGGTGATGGAGGGACGAGGGAGGGGAGAGAAAGGAAGGGGCAGGGTAATGGGGGCAGAGCATGGAAAAGTGTTTCAAATCAACTGAGAAAGTGAGAAAGAACCTCCCTGCCCTTCCCTCCACTCTCTCCCTCCCCTTCCTCCCTCTCACTTCTCCTCTCCCTCCTGCTCCTCCTCCTCCCCACCATTTCCCTTCCTACCCCCTCTCTCTCTGCCCCTCTCCTCCTTCTCTCTCTACACCACTCTCTCTCCTCATCGTCATACTTCCCAAGCTGTCGATCTTTCCCTTCTCTCTCCCCTACTCTCCCCCATCTCCTTTCTCGTTTTCTATCTCTCTTCCCCCCCACCCCCCTCTCCCCCTACCTCCCCACCTCTCTGTAGCACGTATCAAAGCTTATAACTATGGGTAGGGTCTCACAGTGTATTCGGAAGGGTTCTGGGTTTCGGTGGGAAATCAGGGTTATTTGTGGGAGCCGGGCGGGTGGGCCAGCCATCAGCACAACACCCTACCAATAAAGCAGAGTACCCTACACCCCCCCTCTCCCCCTCTCTCTCCCTCCCTCATCCCCTCACTCCCCATCCCCTCTCTCCCCATCCCTTCTCTCCCCATCCTTTCCCTCTCTTCCCTTCTCTCCTCTCTCTCTCTCTCCCCCATATCGTTATAGTTTCCATACTGTGGATCTCCCCCCTCCCTCTCCACTTTCCCTGCCTCCCTCTCCTCTCTCTGTTACCCCTTTCTCTCTCTCCCCTCCCTCTCCTCATATCATTCCTAAAACACAGGATTCAGTTGACACCATTGTGAACTGAAAAAAACACACAAATACGGGAGGAATCAGCAGGTCAAAAGTGCCTTTATGTAGCAAAGGTAGAGATACAGGACCAATGTTTTGGGCTTTAGCCCTTCATCAAGGTGTGGGGGAACTTGAGAGATGGACGAACAAAGGGGGGAGGAGGTTGAGGGAGGGAGATGATAGGTGGAGGGTGAGAGTAGTCTAGACTAGGTGGAGAGAGAAAGGAAGTAGGAACTGGAATAACTTGGTAAGGGGCAGGAGGGCAGAAAAGGCAAGCTGAACAGTGGAATCCACTGAACAATGTTCATGCCCTGGGTTTGGAGGATGCCCAGATGAACAATGAGGTGTTGTTCCTCCATTCTATGGGTGGTCAGTGGAGTCCTGTGAAAGGCCATGGAGAGACATGAGAGCTTGATAATGTGATCCAGAATTGAAGTGGTTGGCTACGGTGGAGGTCACTTTTGTTGCGGACGGAGAGGAGGTGCTGGGCGAAGGGATCTCCAAATCTGCGACCGGTCTCTCCAATGTAGAGAAGGCCACGGAGGCTGCAGGAAATAAGTTCTCTGGAGGTTCAGGTGAAGTGTTGCTTCACCTGAAAGGTCTGTCCGGACCTCGGACCGTGCTGAGGTGTTACGACTACTGTGGATTGTGCCGGGGGTGGGGGGGTCGATGGGTGGGGAGGGAAGAGTGCACAAGTGAGTCACGGAGGGAGAGGTTCCTATGGGAGGCTGAGAGGAAGGGAGAAGGAAAAATGCATCAGGTGGTGGGGTCCTGCAGTAAGTGCCAGAAATTCTGGCGGATGATGTGTTGGATGTGCAGGCTGGTAGGTGATAGGTGAGGATAAGGGGGATTCTGTGTTTATTGTTTCTAGTGGCGGGGGGTGGGGTGGTGTGGGGGGTGGGGTGCAGGTGAGCGGGGAATGGAGGAGTAGTGGGTGAGGGCCGAGTTAATAGTGGTGGAGGGGAAGCCACGTGTGTGGAAGAAGGCTGACGTTTCAGAGGTTTCCATGCTCTGGATCTCCCCCAACTCTCCCCCTCTCTCCACCCACCCTTCCCGAAATCGGGAGCTCCTGGATTCAGAGTTGAGTGAGGAGGATCGAGGCACAACACGGATCCCCACAAACCCGTCCAGCCCCACATTTCCCCACCCTCTGGGCTGGTTGCAACAGCAGGGCAGCAAACTGCTGGATTCTCCCTCGCTGCAGCGCAATATTATTCCGGTAGGGGGCAGTGTTGGACCGTGAATGGGAAACGGGACGGGCAGTGAGATGGTGAGTGGGGGAGGGGACAGAGGGGAATAGAAAGAGAAGGGGAGGGAGGGGGCGAGAGGAGCAGGGAGAGACGGAAAGGAGAGGAATCCAGCGGGAGGGAGACAGAGAAAGGGGGAAAGAGAGAAAGGAAGATGGAGAGAGAGAAAGAGGAGAAAGGAAGATGGAGAGAGAGAAAGGGAGAGGGGCGAGAGATGGAGAAGAGAGAAATAGGGGAGGGGAGGGGAGAGGGTGATGGAGGGACGAGGGAGGGGAGAGAAAGGAAGGGGCAGGGCAATGGGGGCAGAGCATGGAAAAGTGTTTCAAATCAACTGAGAAAGTGAGAAAGAACCTCCCTGCCCTTCCCTCCACTCTCTCCCTCCCCTTCCTCCCTCTCTCTTCTCCTCTCCCTCCTGCTCCTCCTCCTCCCCACCATTTCCCTTCCTACCCCCTCTCTCTCTGCCCCTCTCCCCCTTCTCTCTCTACACCACTCTCTCTCCTCATCGTCATACTTCCCAAGCTGTCGATCTTTCCCTTCTCTCTCCCCTACTCTACCCCATCTCCTTTCTCGTTTTCTATCTCTCTTTTCGCCCCCACCCCCCTCTCCCCCTACCTCCCCACCTCTCTGTAGCACGTATAAAAGCTTATAACTATGGGTAGGGTCTCACAGTGTATTCGGAAGGGTTCTGGGTTTCGGTGGGAAATCAGGGTTATTTGTGGGAGCCGGGCGGGTGGGCCAGCCATCAGCACAACACCCTACCAATAAAGCAGAGTACCCTACACCCTCCCTCTCCCCTTCTCACTCCCTCCCTAATCCCCTCTCTCCCCATCCTTTCCCTCTCTTCCCTTCTCTCCTCTCTCTCTCTCTCTCTCTCTCTCTCTCTCTCTCTCTCTCTCTCTCCCCCATATCGTTATAGTTTCCATACTGTGGATCTCCACCCTCCCTCTCCACTTTCCCTGCCTCCCTCTCCTCACTCTGTTCCCCCTTTCTCTCTCTCCCCTCCCTCTCCTCATATCATTCCTAAAACACAGGATTCAGTTGACACCGTTGTGAACTGAAAAAAACACACAAATACGGGAGAAATCAGCAGGTCAAAAGTGCCTTTATGTAGCAAAGGTAGAGATACAGGACCAATGTTTTGGGCTTTAGCCCTTCATCAAGGTGTGGGTGAACTTGAGAGATGTACGAACAAAGGGGGGAGGAGGTTGAGGGAGGGAGATGATAGGTGGAGGGTGAGAGTAGTCTAGACTAGGTGGAGAGAGAAAGGAAGTAGGAACTGGAATAACTTGGTAAGGGGCAGGAGGGCAGAAAAGGCAAACTGAACAGTGGAATCCAGTGAACAATGTTCATGCCCTGGAGTTGGAGGATGCCCAGATGAACAATGAGGTGTTGTTCCTCCATTCTATGGGTGGTCAGTGGAGTCCTGTGAAAGGCCATGGAGAGACATGAGAGCTTGATAATGTGATCCAGAATTGAAGTGGTTGGCTACGGTGGAGGTCACTTTTGTTGCGGACGGAGAGGAGGTGCTGGGCGAAGGGATCTCCAAATCTGCGACCGGTCTCTCCAATGTAGAGAAGGCCACGGAGGCTGCAGGAAATAAGTTCTCTGGAGGTTCAGGTGAAGTGTTGCTTCACCTGAAAGGTCTGTCCGGACCTCGGACCGTGCTGAGGTGTTACGACTACTGTGGATTGTGCCGGGGGTGGGGGGGTCGATGGGTGGGGAGGGAAGAGTGCACAAGTGAGTCACGGAGGGAGAGGTTCCTATGGGAGGCTGAGAGGAAGGGAGAGGGAAAAATGCATCAGGTGGTGGGGTCCTGCAGTAAGTGCCAGAAATTCCGGCGGATGATGTGTTGGATGTGCAGGCTGGTAGGTGATAGGTGAGGACAAGGGGGATTCTGTGTTTATTGTTTCTAGTGGCGGGGGGTGGTGTGGGGGGTGGGGTGCAGGTGAGCGGGGAATGGAGGAGTAGTGGGTGAGGGCCGAGTTAATAGTGGTGGAGGGGAAGCCACGTGTGTGGAAGAAGGCAGTCGTTTCAGAGGTTTCCATGCTCTGGATCTCCCCCAACTCTCCCCCTCTCTCCACCCACCCTTCCCGAAATCGGGAGCTCCTGGATTCAGAGTTGAGTGAGGAGGATCGAGGCACAACACGGATCCCCATAAACCCGTCCAGCCCCACATCTCCCCACCCTCTGGGCTGGTTGCAACAGCAGGGCAGCTGACTGCTGGATTCTCTCTCGCTGCAGCGCAATATTATTCCGGTAGGGGGCAGTGTTGGACCGTGAATGGGAAACGGGACGGGCAGTGAGATGGTGAGTGGGGGAGGGGACAGAGGGGAATAGAAAGAGAAGGGGAGGGAGAGGGCGAGAGGAGCAGGGAGAGACGGAAAGGAGAGGAATCGAGCGGGAGGGAGACAGAGAAAGGGGGAAGAGAGAAAGGAAGATGGAGAGAGAGAAAGAGGAGAAAGGAAGATGGAGAGAGAGAAAGGGAGAGAGGCGAGGGATGGAGAAGAGAGAAATAGGGGAGGGGAGGGGAGAGGGTGATGGAGGGACGAGGGAGGGGAGAGAAAGGAAGGGGCAGGGTAATGGGGGCAGAGCATGGAAAAGTGTTTCAAATCAACTGAGAAAGTGAGAAAGAACCTCCCTGCCCTTCCCTCCACTCTCTCCCTCCCCTTCCTCCCTCTCTCTTCTCCTCTCCCTCCTGCTCCTCCTCCTCCCCACCATTTCCCTTCCTACCCCCTCTCTCTCTGCCCCTCTCCTCCTTCTCTCTCTACACCACTCTCTCTCCTCATCGTCATACTTCCCAAGCTGTCGATCTTTCCCTTCTCTCTCCCCTACTCTCCCCCATCTCCTTTCTCGTTTTCTATCTCTCTTCCCCCCCACCCCCCTCTCCCCCTACCTCCCCACCTCTCTGTAGCACGTATCAAAGCTTATAACTATGGGTAGGGTCTCACAGTGTATTCGGAAGGGTTCTGGGTTTCGGTGGGAAATCAGGGTTATTTGTGGGAGCCGGGCGGGTGGGCCAGCCATCAGCACAACACCCTACCAATAAAGCAGAGTACCCTACACCCCCCCTCTCCCCCTCTCTCTCCCTCCCTCATCCCCTCACTCCCCATCCCCTCTCTCCCCATCCCTTCTCTCCCCATCCTTTCCCTCTCTTCCCTTCTCTCCTCTCTCTCTCTCTCCCCCATATCGTTATAGTTTCCATACTGTGGATCTCCCCCCTCCCTCTCCACTTTCCCTGCCTCCCTCTCCTCTCTCTGTTACCCCTTTCTCTCTCTCCCCTCCCTCTCCTCATATCATTCCTAAAACACAGGATTCAGTTGACACCATTGTGAACTGAAAAAAACACACAAATACGGGAGAAATCAGCAGGTCAAAAGTGCCTTTATGTAGCAAAGGTAGAGATACAGGACCAATGCTTTGGGCTTTAGCCCTTCATCAAGGTGTGGGGGAACTTGAGAGATGGACGAACAAAGGGGGGAGGAGGTTGAGGGAGGGAGATGATAGGTGGAGGGTGAGAGTAGTCTAGACTAGGTGGAGAGAGAAAGGAAGTAGGAACTGGAATAACTTGGTAAGGGGCAGGAGGGCAGAAAAGGCAAGCTGAACAGTGGAATCCACTGAACAATGTTCATGCCCTGGGTTTGGAGGATGCCCAGATGAACAATGAGGTGTTGTTCCTCCATTCTATGGGTGGTCAGTGGAGTCCTGTGAAAGGCCATGGAGAGACATGAGAGCTTGATAATGTGATCCAGAATTGAAGTGGTTGGCTACGGTGGAGGTCACTTTTGTTGCGGACGGAGAGGAGGTGCTGGGCGAAGGGATCTCCAAATCTGCGACCGGTCTCTCCAATGTAGAGAAGGCCACGGAGGCTGCAGGAAATAAGTTCTCTGGAGGTTCAGGTGAAGTGTTGCTTCACCTGAAAGGTCTGTCCGGACCTCGGACCGTGCTGAGGTGTTACGACTACTGTGGATTGTGCCGGGGGTGGGGGGGTCGATGGGTGGGGAGGGAAGAGTGCACAAGTGAGTCACGGAGGGAGAGGTTCCTATGGGAGGCTGAGAGGAAGGGAGAAGGAAAAATGCATCAGGTGGTGGGGTCCTGCAGTAAGTGCCAGAAATTCTGGCGGATGATGTGTTGGATGTGCAGGCTGGTCGGTGATAGGTGAGGATAAGGGGGATTCTGTGTTTATTGTTTCTAGTGGCGGGGGGTGGGGTGGGGTGGGGTGTGGGGGGTGGGGTGCAGGTGAGCGGGGAATGGAGGAGTAGTGGGTGAGGGCCGAGTTAATAGTGGTGGAGGGGAAGCCACGTGTGTGGAAGAAGGCTGACGTTTCAGAGGTTTCCATGCTCTGGATCTCCCCCAACTCTCCCCCTCTCTCCACCCACCCTTCCCGAAATCGGGAGCTCCTGGATTCAGAGTTGAGTGAGGAGGATCGAGGCACAACACGGATCCCCACAAACCCGTCCAGCCCCACATTTCCCCACCCTCTGGGCTGGTTGCAACAGCAGGGCAGCAAACTGCTGGATTCTCCCTCGCTGCAGCGCAATATTATTCCGGTAGGGGGCAGTGTTGGACCGTGAATGGGAAACGGGACGGGCAGTGAGATGGTGAGTGGGGGAGGGGACAGAGGGGAATAGAAAGAGAAGGGGAGGGAGGGGGCGAGAGGAGCAGGGAGAGACGGAAAGGAGAGGAATCCAGCGGGAGGGAGACAGAGAAAGGGGGAAAGAGAGAAAGGAAGATGGAGAGAGAGAAAGAGGAGAAAGGAAGATGGAGAGAGAGAAAGGGAGAGGGGCGAGAGATGGAGAAGAGAGAAATAGGGGAGGGGAGGGGAGAGGGTGATGGAGGGACGAGGGAGGGGAGAGAAAGGAAGGGGCAGGGCAATGGGGGCAGAGCATGGAAAAGTGTTTCAAATCAACTGAGAAAGTGAGAAAGAACCTCCCTGCCCTTCCCTCCACTCTCTCCCTCCCCTTCCTCCCTCTCTCTTCTCCTCTCCCTCCTGCTCCTCCTCCTCCCCACCATTTCCCTTCCTACCCCCTCTCTCTCTGCCCCTCTCCCCCTTCTCTCTCTACACCACTCTCTCTCCTCATCGTCATACTTCCCAAGCTGTCGATCTTTCCCTTCTCTCTCCCCTACTCTCCCCCATCTCCTTTCTCGTTTTCTATCTCTCTTTTCGCCCCCACCCCCCTCTCCCCCTACCTCCCCACCTCTCTGTAGCACGTATAAAAGCTTATAACTATGGGTAGGGTCTCACAGTGTATTCGGAAGGGTTCTGGGTTTCGGTGGGAAATCAGGGTTATTTGTGGGAGCCGGGCGGGTGGGCCAGCCATCAGCACAACACCCTACCAATAAAGCAGAGTACCCTACACCCTCCCTCTCCCCTTCTCACTCCCTCCCTAATCCCCTCTCTCCCCATCCTTTCCCTCTCTTCCCTTCTCTCCTCTCTCTCTCTCTCTCTCTCTCTCTCTCTCTCCCCCATATCGTTATAGTTTCCATACTGTGGATCTCCCCCCTCCCTCTCCACTTTCCCTGCCTCCCTCTCCTCTCTCTGTTACCCCTTTCTCTCTCTCCCCTCCCTCTCCTCATATCATTCCTAAAACACAGGATTCAGTTGACACCGTTTTGAACTGAAAAAAACACACAAATACGGGAGAAATCAGCAGGTCAAAAGTGCCTTTATGTAGCAAAGGTAGAGATACAGGACCAATGTTTTGGGCTTTAGCCCTTCATCAAGGTGTGGGGGAACTTGAGAGATGTACGAACAAAGGGGGGAGGAGGTTGAGGGAGGGAGATGATAGGTGGAGGGTGAGAGTAGTCTAGACTAGGTGGAGAGAGAAAGGAAGTAGGAACTGGAATAACTAGGTAAGGGGCAGGAGGGCAGAAAAGGCAAGCTGAACAGTGGAATACAGTGAACAATGTTCATGCCCTGGGGTTGGAGGATGCCCAGATGAACAATGAGGTGTTGTTCCTCCATTCTATGGGTGGTCAGTGGAGTCCTGTGAAAGGCCATGGACAGACATGAGAGCTTGATAATGTGATCCAGAATTGAAGTGGTTGGCTACGGTGGAGGTCACTTTTGTTGCGGACGGAGAGGAGGTGCTAAGGTTGGGAGCGATGGCCGACAAGATGGCGCTCCCCTAACTGCGCACGCCGTCAGCGGCTGGAGCTCCTCAGGAATGCACACCGTGCTGCTCCTGGACTGTAGTCGGATCCTGCAGACTTTCTGGTAATGCTGCTTCTTCCCGCAGCCCGAACACATAGCCCCTCTCACGGGGCAGAGGCTTCGCAAATGCTTGGACTGCCCAAAGAAGTTGCATCGCGACGATGCTGTCGGCATGATTGCAGCCGTGGTTGGGTCGGTAGTGCCCGATACAGAGTCCCAGGCTGAAGGTCCTTCTGGTGGAACATACGGAGATGGCCCGCTTCTGCCCGCGATTTACACCGCATGGCGCTGGGCCGAGTCTAAGGTTCTGATTAAGTCCATAGCCCTTTTAAGTGGGAGCAGGTCCTGCTCGAGGAGTCTGCTGGATATAATCCGTCTTCAGACCCAACACACTGGCGTCTCAAGTCAGTTCTTCCACGCACTGGGTTAGGGATATCGTGGCCGTGGGTTTCCCCCAAACAGTCTTTTCACAGTGTGATCAGGGTCCGGACGAACTCATCAGTGGACTCACCAGGCTGTTGTTTTCTGGACGCCAGCAGGTAATGGAAGTATACCACGTTCACTTTAGGCTTGGACAGCGCCCGTAGCTCAGCCATCGGCTTGTTGTAGGTTGCACTGCCTTGGATGGTTAGGGAGGACCTCTGTCCGACACGTGTCTGAAAGATTTTTAACTTCTCGTTAGAGTCGACCACCTCAGCAGCAGCGTCAAGGAAGTTATTGAAGCAGTTCATCCACTGCTCGAAGACTACCGAAGTACATTGGACTTGGGGGCCAACTTCTATCCATTCTAGGCGCAGCAATTTATCCATTCCTGGACCTCCAAACTCTAGTAAAATTAATTGATGGGCGCTATCAGTAGCCCCAATAATGACTCGGACAAAGACTGAGGGGTACGATAGGCTTTATTGTACTAGAGACTGCTGGCCCGGGTCCAAGGCTAGGGATGAGCAGCAAGGAGAGGGGACTTGACATTTATGGCCCAGTGTCACATGGGTAGGCCTAAGGGAGGAGCCAAGGTAGAAGGACACCCGGAGGTAGGGCCAGCCAGCACATACAATCATATCACTACATAGAGGTTGATGGAGGCAGGAGGGAGGGGAGAGAAAGGAAGGGGCAGTAAGATGAGGGAAGAGCATGGAAAAGTGTTTCTAATCATTTGAGAATGCAAGAGAGAACCACCCTCCCTTTCCTCCCTCTCTCTTCCCCTTTCCCTCCTGCTCTTCCACTCTCACCCCCTCCTTCTCCTCACCCTTTCCCTTTCTGCCCCCTCTTTCCCCTCTCTATGCCCCTCTCTCTCTTCACCCCTCCCTCTCCACATATTGTCAGAATTTCCATGCTTGGATTTTCCCCTTCTCTCTCCCCTACTCTCCCCTTTCCCTTTTCTCTCTCTCCCCCCACTCCCGCTTCCTCCCTATCGCTCTGTAGCGGAATAAAATCTCTCACAACTGGAGGGAGAACAAACAATTTTATTAGCTTATAACTATGGGTAGGGTCTCACAGTGTCTTCGGAAGGGTTCTGGGTTTTGGCGGGAAATCAGGGTTATATGTGGGTAGATGGAGCGGAGCCGGGCGGCGGTGCCAGCCATCAGCACGGCACCCTACCAATAAATCCGAGTACAATGCACCCTCCCTCACCCCATCTCTCTCCCTCCTGATGCCCCTCCCTCATGCCCTCACATTCCCCTCCTTCACCCCATCCTTTCCCTCTCTCCCCCCATATCATCATAGTTTCCATGCTGTGGATATCCCTCCTCTCCCCCTTTCCCTTCCTCCCCCTCTCCCCTTCCTCCCCCTCTCCCCTCTGTGAGGGATACTGAATTTTAGGAGTCCAGAGATACTGGAAGCAAGTGCCAATTAAGAATAAAGTATTATGGGTTAACTTAAGGTGAAGGGATACTGGAATGTGAGGAGTCAAGCAAGTGCTCATTAGAGATGAAGTATTATGGGTGAAATCAGGGTGAAGGGATGCTGGAATGAGAGGAAGGGTTGTAAAAGTGTAATAAACTAAGGATCTTCAAAACAGGATAACAAGTAGATAGCTTTAGCAAGTCTTAGGGATTGATTAATGAGTGAAGAACAAAGACATGATACTTCTCTGGCTAACAAGTTTGCAGGAAGACACATAAACTGATAAGAAGTTAGAATCCACGTGGGCAGAATTACCTAATGCTAAACCAATCCAGGAGGCAGAAGAATGTTGGGGGGAAGGTATCTCTGTACTGAAATGAAATGTATAAAAGTTGGGTGAGCCCCAGTATCTGTGTGTTTTCCCAGGGTAAGGGGAAGCACCCAACTTTGCATTGTTGTATAATAAATGTTCTTTGTTCTCAATTTTTGTCTCGAGCAATTTCTGCGAAGGTACTTCTGTTTCTCACAAATGGGGGTTCGTCCGGGATCCCACTCCCTCCACTGACAGAGTGCCCGACGACGAGGGTAGGTGCACCCCGGCTGATTCAGCTGGACTCACGGACGGCGGGTGACTTGCCAGTGGACGAAGCGAGTGATATCCGAGAAGAGGCATTGAGAACAAACGACGGGAGGATGTTAAGGAAGCGCGCTAGGAATAGCTACTGGATCCCGGTAAGAGGAATTTTACTTACCTGTTAGTATGGGAGGTGTGAGTAGCAAGGGAAATAGTCCTAAGGAAGGACGGGACAATCAGATAACTAAGCAAAGTCCGTTAGGATTAATGCTATCTGATTGGGGTGCGGGGAAAACCCGTAGGAAAGACAAACAGACCATGGTCAGGTATTGCTGTCTGGAATGGGTTAAAAAACCCGATAAAAGGGAATTCGGTATATTGGCCAAAGCTCGGATCCGAGGATGACTGGATGTGTCAGGCACTGAACATCTGGCTCTATCAAAATCAAAGAGATAATATTGAGAGCAGAGAATATGCAGCCTGCTTGCTCATGGGATTGTTTGATCAACTGGTTTTGAATGAAAAGGAATGCAAGAAAGATAAGGAACCTTGTGTCCCTGAAACACAAGGATGGGATGTGTTACATTCCCTTCCTCCATCTTATGCTCCTGCTATGCCGACTCCTATCTTCCCCCCCCCCACCCCCCTCCTATGCTCTACCCTTCTGCACCTTCCCCTCCTCTCCCACAGCTAAAGAAAGGAGAAGAAAGTAGGGGTGATATGATGACCCTTCACAAAGTACTCGATTACCACCTCTATTGACAAGAGAGAGAGGCGACTTTAATTGAGAGCAGTGCGAGACCCTCAGGGAAGAAAGGGCAGAACCCTTTGATTCATTTCCCAGAGAGCAGGAACCTAGACATTATAAAGGAGAGGATAAGCCAGAAACTAATTGGATCAGACCTTTACGGGAAGTTCCCATGGGAGGGGGGTCTCGGTTTTGTAAATGTGCCCCTGACTAGTCCGGAGGTGCGTTATTTTAAGAGAGAATGCCCAATGCAAGCCAGGGAGACGCGACCTTACGCACTGATGTGTTGGAATATAGGGGTTAATTAATCATAGAAAATATGTAGAATATATGCTTATGTACTATTCAGTTTGTATACATGAATTCAGTACTATGTAACAATTTAATATTTACCTCATGGTGAAGGGAAAGAGTAATGTAAGTAAGAGGCAGTGTTGGAATCTAGGGGTTAAAACAGTATGAAATAAATGATTAATTAATAAGTGTATATTTACTGCATGGTTCAGGGAAAAAGGAATGTGATTAAGTGGCAATCACAGCATGGAGCAAAGTTGGCTGAGCAAAATTGTCTGCTCCAAAATACAGGGAGAGGAAATGCATAAAACGATTTATGCTCAAACTAAAGGAGGTGGTGAGTAGCACAGGAGACACAGGCCAGATCAGAACAAAGAATGGCCTGCAAGAAACAAAGGGAATGGAAAATCAGTCTAGGAGGAAGATTAAGGCAGGAGGAGGTGTTAAAGAGAACAGCAGAAATTGGCCAGACAAGAACAGAATGGTGATTAGAAATATCTGGGGATGAATTAATTTCTGATCAACACAACAGGATAGTCTGGCCTGGAGGATTAAGATGGGAGTGCTACACCCCAGATATCTGCAAAACAGGAGATGACTTGTGATAACCCTTATGCAAAAGGATCTAGCAAAGGAAGACAACTTTTGTTCTGTATGATAATGAAATCTAGCAAAGGAAGCCAACTTTTGTTCTGTATGATAAGGTTGACCTATATAAACTGAACCAACTGGACAATAGGGGTCAGTCTTGGGGAATAGTTCACTGTGCAGGTGACCTATGAACTAACGACTGACCCAGAGCTCTGTTAAGTTTTATTCTTGTGCTGTGTAATAAACTGACTGTTGAACCGAATACCTTCTCCTATCACTTCATTCAAAGAACACGCTGGACTCAGACTACACATAGACTAAATTAAGAGTAAGGTAAAGCCAGAGTCCGACAATTTGGTGACCCCGACGTGATGAAGATGGAGAAGTGACGGAAGAAAAAGATACGAAACACCGGTCGATTGTGGTGTGGTGATAACAAGTGACCATTCTACAAAGGGAGGTAAGCAGACGCCTGTTTAAACGAAGTTCTGCTATTGGCAAAGATAAATTGTGTGTTGTCACTACTCTGCAAAAGCCCTCGTTAAAGCCAAAGAATAAAACAAAAGGGGGTTGGAGTCCCCCTAGTAGAACAGGGTTGGAGTCCCCTGTAGTAGAAAGGGGTTGGAGTCCTCCTAGTAGAACAGGGTTGGAGTCCCCTGTAGTAGAAGGGGGTTGGAGTCCTCCTAGTAGAACGGGGTTGGAGTCCCCTGTAGTAAAAAGGGGGTTGGAGTCCTCTTAGTAGAACGGGGTTGGAGTCCCCTCGTAGCGATCTCGAGAGATAGCTTTAGACACTTGGCCAATTAGAATATGGTGTATGGTGATGGTTATTTGCTTCTATAGTGTGTAATAAGTATTTGATTAAGGATCGTGTACCATAGTAGTGTATAAGTATCTGTATAAGGTGCATTGTGATAGTTATTTGTTTTTATAGTGTGTAATAAGTATTTGATTACGGATCGTATACCATAGTAGTGTATAATCAGTATCTGTATAACGTGCATTGTGATAGTTATTTGTTTTTATAGTGTGTAATAAGTATTTGATTAAGGATCGTATACCATAGTAGTGTATAATCAGTATCTGTATAAGGTGTATTGTTTTATAGTTATTTGCTTCTATAGTGGATAAGTATCTGTTTAGGAATCGTCTAGTGTATCATAATAGTTTATAATAAGTATTTGTTTAAGGATCGTGTGTAGTGTGCCGCTGGTGTTTATAATAACGTGGGAAGGGACGAAGTAGATTGCAGGGTGTCAAAATCCTACCAGGGGAGAGACCCAGTGAAGTACGAAGTATAAAGGGTTAAAGATCGGAACGGAGATGGAAAGAGTAAATAGGGATGTAGGGCAAGAGCTCGGGGGAGACAGAGGGGTTCCCCCATCTGTAAACCGACAGTGGGAAAAAACAAGGAATCAATTACTGGGAGGATTACCGAAGGGAGAGGAGGTACAGGCTATGGCACGGTACGAACAGATATGGAGAGAGCTGCAGAATCAGGGGAAGGTACCACGAGGGTTTGAAAAAATCCGGCTGGTACTGTACTTAGGAGAAGCAGAGAGGGAAGCAGCCAAGGAGGTACAGGAACATGAGGCAAAAGGACAAGGATCTATATGGAATAGAAGAAGGTTTAAACAACAGAGAGAAGTGAAGGAACAGAGAAGGGCAGATTTACACATTATGACATTGGCTTGCATGGCTGTGGAAGCGAACCTTCAACATGATATTAAAAAGGGACCCCTATCATAAAGGAGAAAACGGGGGAGGTGAAGCCGTCAGCCCCGCTATATCCAAAGTTACCAGAGACATTGCCACCACCTTATCCTATTCCCCAAATGCCAGCGATGCAGATAAGTGAGGGAATAGTGAATGTCACTGAGTTAACAGGTCCAGAACTACATGAGGCGAAGGAGAGACTGAAGAGAGTTGCGCAGGAGAGAGTGGAGGAAACAAAAGAGTGGGTGCACGAAGTACAGAACGATAGATGTGCAGTAAGGAAAAATAGTAAGGGAAACTGGTATGCGACTGGAAAAAACAAATGAGAGAGAGCAAGAACAGACACTTGAGAATGCCATCTCGGTAGGAATGTCAGAGGATCACTCCACCCCCACTCCTCACAATAGACAAAAGGAGTCAGAGGATGAGGAGATCTCGACTTTTTTGTCAGTGTAGGGAGAGTTGGACGGATAAAGCAGGAGTACACCCAGCCACAGATCCCTTGCAGACTACACTATTTAAATCTGCAGTAACGAGCGGACTGCCAGCTGTAGTTAGGGAAGCGTTAGAGAATAACCCTGATATTCCTGGCTGCTCGAGTGAGCAATGGGAAAAACATTTGACCCATCACATGAAGCGTTATAGGGCTAAGCAAAAGGAGGACAAACAAACTACAGAGTCGGCACAAGTGCAACTCCTTAAGCTTCAATTGGAAGAAGCTAGGAAAAAGGCAAACGAGGCAAAAAAGATTTCCTCAAAGGGTGCGAACCAGATGATTCAGCAGCCACCGCAGCCACCACAAGGGAATAATATGAGTTGGCCCCATATTGGGCACCGGGTCCCACCTATGTGGGCAGTATGGGAGGTCCAATGGGGGGATTCCGAGTAAGAGGGAGAAGTCAGGGTGCTCCACGAATGCAACCAGCCGTATGTTTTGTATGCAGTCAGCCAGGACACTGGAAGAGAGACTGCCCCCTAGCTTGGGATCCTCGGGACACTGGGGGAAGGGGATATGGACCACCACAAAATGAGCATTGCGTCCAGCCCCAGAGATCGTCAGTGCCACCCCCAGTACATCAGGCACCCTATGCGGCTCTAGCTCCGAAGAGACAATTCCCTTTGCTGACGGAGGAGCAATATTGCCCACAGTGACGGAGCCCGAGCACCCACGAGCAGGCTAGGTTGGCAGACTCTTTCCTGCAGATTAAAGTAATGGACATGGAAGTATCCTTTTTAGTGTATACGGGAGCCAGATTTTCAACACTCACTGGCACTGAATTTCAAGATAAAACATCATCCTCTAGCGTCCAGCTGATAGGGTTCTCGGGTACACCAGAAAATCTGCCGTTTTCTACACCATTAGTCACTTCTGTGGCGGGACAGACTTTTACACATCAATACATTTTGTCAGCCAGGTGCCCTACCAATCTTTTGGGCAGACACCTGCTGGTCAGGTGCGGAGCATCGATCCTTTGTGGACCCAGCGGAATAGAGGTCACCTTTCCAAATGGATATTCTATGAACTGTTCAGTAACTACACTTCATTCCGGTTCTCAGATGTTGTTGGCGGCAACTGGAGGATCCGCATCTGAGGGACAATGGGCTGACATTTACTGGGGGCTGTTGGAACCAGAGGACCCACAGAAGGGAGGGCTGCTAAAGCTTTATAATCAATGGAAGCCGTGGATCCAGACGTTACACCCGTATACCCCTCCCTCGGACCCCCCCCCCATATGACCCTCTTTTACGATAGGGATGGGGATGAAATGTATCAGCATGCCTTTTATGAAGAGGTAGAGGGCATGCTATGGGAAATTAATTCGGACTACATAGTGGTAGGAAAGGAGGGAGTGGCCGCTACGGTGGCACTGACATCTGAACAGCTGGAATGGTATGAGATGGCAGGTGAGGCCATTCCTCATGTCACCCTTGCAATTGGCACTACTCACCAGGCAAAAAATTTGGGACCGATGTGTCGGAACTTGATGTCCCTTAGTGACTGATCTGACACCCAATTACCGACAGTGCAGTTCTCCTCATCTGGTCAGGCATACAGAATTTTGTCCCCGACATATGATCGAGTCCTCCTTGAGCATAGACAGATTGAACGCTTTCATGGCAGAGAGAAGATGGATCACCCCGACTCGGCCCCTATGCTAGATTCTCTCCCTGAGAACCTGTGGTCAGTGGGACCAGCAGATGTGGGTTTTTGTCAGCAGGTTGATCCCATAACCTTCGAACTGTCAGATTACACCCCTATTTGGCAGATGCAGTATCCCCATAAACCCATAACCTTCGAACTGTCAGATTACACCCCTATTTGGCAGATGCAGTATCCCCACAAACCTGAAGCTGAGGAAGGTTTGGCAAAGACCATTGATGGCCTTATCTATTCAGGGGTGTTGGAACATTCGCGTTCTAGTTGGAATACACCCATTTTACCTGTTCCTAAACAAGACATGGGCAAATATCGGATGGCCCATGACTTAAGGCGCATCAATGGTATTGTGTGAACACCCACAGTTCCAGTACCAAACCCATATACTGCCATGACTACTTTAACCCCTAACCACAAGTGGTTCTCTTGCATAGATTTAGCGAATGCTTTCTTTTGCTTGCCGCTGGCAAAATCATTAAGAGATGTGTTTTCGTCCACGTATAGAGGTAGAAAGTTGCGGTATACTAGGCATCCGCAGGGCTTTATCTTATCTCCAGGGATTTTCAATCAGGTGGTGAAAGAACAGCTGGGGGGGCTAGCACTGCCAGGTGGGGTAGTTCTGATCCAGTATGTAGATGACATCCTATTAGCAGCACCTGATCATACTTCCTGTTTGGAGGCCACCTGTCTCCTGCTAGTGCAGCTGTTCAAGGCAGGCTTTAAAGTCTCTCGCTCAAAGCTGCAATGCTGCAGGCAGGTGGTCACCTTTTTAGGTAGAATGGTCTCAGCGAAAGGCACAGGGATTTCCCCTGCACATCGAACAGCGATACTACATCATCCAAAACCAAAGACAGTAAAAGAGATGCTTTCGTTTTTGGGTTTGTCAGGTTATAGTAGGCAGTTTATCCCATCGTATGGTGAGTTGACACATCCACTGCGAACTTTGGTGAATGAGCAGGGGATGAGGAATCTGGGAGCTACACTTGATTGGACTGCACAGGCTGAGATGAGTTTTATTCTATTGAAGCAAGCTCTTACAACAGCTACAGATTTGGCGATTCCAAATTATAAACTGCCTTTCTTTTTGGATGTTTCTGAAAAAGCACACACAATTGATGGTGTTCTTTTTCAGAAAAAAGGAGGTGGAAGATGTGTGCTCATGTATGTGAGTATCACACTAGACCCGACGGAAGACAGACACCCACCATGTACGAGACATGCAGCGGGAGTAGCAAAGATTCTACAAAAGGTGGCACACATAGTAATGGGACATGGCCTGACGGTATTAACAACACATAGTATTGTAGCATTTGTGAGCTCGACAGCATTTACAATGACTTCACTAAGGCAGACGAGACTAGAAAAGATCCTGAATGCTCCAAATGTTACATTTACCCATGAAGGCATTAACATGGCAGACAATATGGGAGAGGGAGAACCACACTGTTGTGAGAAGAGGGTAGTGAAGGATATTAAAATAAGACCTGACTTACAGGCTACACCCTTAAGAGAACCAGATGAAACCTTGTTTACAGATGGGTGCTGTTACAGACACCCCACAGATGGATTGAAAGCTGCCTATGTGGTGGTACGAAAAACTACAGGAGGATTTGAAGAAATCATTACAGGGACAGTGAGAGGAAAGGAGTCAGCACAACTCGCAGAACTACAGGGAATGATAGCAGCATTAGAATGGGCAGAAGGGAAGGAGGTCAATATATATACAGACTAGGCATATGTGGTAGGGACAATACAGGTTGAACTTAGTCAATGGATTAGAAGTGGGTTTTTAACAGCAGCAATGACCCCAATTAAACACGAGAAGGACGTTAGAAAACTGGCTGAGGCCCTCCTGAAACCAAGGGCATTAGCAGTTCTTAAATGTAAAGGACATGATAGAACAGATACGATGGTGGCTCGGGGAAATCAGGAAGTGGACATGGCCACTAAAAGGGCAGCAGGATACGGCCCTCAGTTTATTATGATACAGGCAGACAGAACAGCACATGACTTATTACCACCATGTAGGGTAGAAGTAATAGTACAGGAACAAGCAAAGGCATCACCTCAGGAAAGGATGGTATGGGAGGAAAGGGGGGCAACCGAGGATCAAGGACTATGGAGATCGATAGACGGGAGGCCAGTTTTACCATCTGTTCTCATGAAACCCCTCCTCGAGGAGGCGCATGGGCTAACACACTGTGGAAAGAAGCAGATGATATTCCTGCCGGCGATGGTGGAGAACCATATTAGAGAGTGTGAGGTATGTATAACTTTCAATGTCAAGGCGACTGTAAAGCCACATGAAGGACAGTTCCCGTTACCAAAGTTACCAGGGCAGGAAATCGTACTTGATTATACGGACATGATTGAGAGGGTAAGTGGCTATCGATACCTCTTAGTAGCCGTAGATGTGTTGACAGGGTGGCCAGAGGCAATCCCTGCCAAAAGAGAAGATGCAAGGACGGTATGTAAATTCCTGATCAACCAGTATATTCCGAGACACGGATTTCCTAGAAAAATTAGGTCCGATAATGGAAGTCATTTTAAGAATAACGATCTACAGGAGGTAGAAGCGATGTTGGGATTGAATGATGCCTTTGGAACGGCGTACCATCCACAATCCCAAGGGAAAGTGGAGAGGATGAACCAAACAATAAAAGGTAAGATCGGGAAAGTACAGGCACGGAACAAACTAAATTGGGTGGATGCGTTGCCCCTGGCATTAATGTCAATAAGGAGTTCGGTAAGTTCTGTGACAGGATTTACTCCATATGAACTACAAACGGGGCACCAGTTTCCGGGAGCCAGAATTCAGACTACGCAGAACGAGGTAAGTTCAATGGGATGCAAGCTTTATTATGATAAACTAACGGCTCTGGTGTCAGATTTTTCACAACAGGTCACAAGTTCCAACAGAGAAGGGGAAACACCGATACCTTCAGTCGCGGAGTCGGTTCTGCTAAAGGTCATCAAAAGAAAGTGGTCGGAGCCCAGGTGGACAGGACCCTACAGAGTGGTGGAGAGGACGTCCCACGCGGTTCGACTACAGGGAAAAGGCGAGACGTGGTATCATTGGAGTCAGTGAACAGCAACGGACCCACCAACACGGACACTGGAACAGATTCGAACGGAGATGACTGGGACTCTGTGAAGAAACCACGGACTAAGAACACTTAACAGTCCACACGTCCCTTTTTAAAGAGACTATTGGACTACGGTGACTGTATATCAGTGGTTGACGGTATATTCAATTTATTGGCATCAAAACAATGAAGGGAGCTGGGATGAACACTATGTGGGGACTATGGGTACTGGTGTTCCGAGCCCTTGAAGGGGCTGGGGAAGAAAACCACTGTACGAAGTGTTTGTGGTCAGCCTGGGAGGCCCATAACGAACCGAAACAGTACTTTGCGATTTGGACTGACGTTCCTGAACACTGTGTTGGGGCCCCCACTGGACTGAAGTGTGTTCATAATGGCCAAGTTTGTGAGGTTAAGTTTAACAAGGGGTCAGAGATGCCAGTCCTTGCAAAAACTCCTGAGGTCTTGGTCCCATAAGTTAACTGGTGGTTGGTCTCAGTTTCCTGAGACCAAAAGGGGGACTGTTGGAATCTAGGGGTTAAAACAGTATGAAATAAATGACTAATTAATAAGTGTATATTTACTGCATGGTTCAGGGAAAAAGGAATGTGATTAAGTGGCAATCACAGCATGGAGCAAAGTTGGCTGAGCAAAATTGTCTGCTCCAAAAAACGATTTATGCTCAAACTAAAGGAGGTGGTGAGTAGCACAGGAGACACAGGCCAGATCAGAACAAAGAAACAAAGGGAATGGAAAACCAGTCTAGGAGGAAGATTAAGGCAGGAGGAGGTGTTAAAGAGAACAGCAGAAATTGGCCAGACAAGAACAGAATGGTGATTAGAAATATCTGGGGATGAATTAATTTCTGATCAACACAACAGGATAGTCTGGCCTGGAGGATTAAGATGGGAGTGCTACACCCCAGATATCTGCAAAACAGGAGATGACTTGTGATAACCCTTATGCAAAAAGATCTAGCAAAGGAAGACAACTTTTGTTCTGTATGATAATGAAATCTAGCAAAGGAAGCCAACTTTTGTTCTGTATGATAAGGTTGACCTATATAAACTGAACCAACTGGACAATAGGGGTCAGTCTTGGGGAATAGCTCACTGTGCAGGTGACCTATGAACTAACGACTGACCCAGAGCTCTGTTAAGTTTTATTCTTGTGCTGTGTAATAAACTGACTGTTGAACCGAATACCTTCTCCTATCACTTCATTCAAAGAACACGCTGGACTCAGACCACACATAGACTAAATTAAGAGTAAGGTAAAGCCAGAGTCCGACAGCAGCCACAGTATGTAGCAAAGTTGGCTGATTACAGTAGGTTTAGAATTGCCTGCTCCCAAAATACAAAAGAGAGGATATGTATGAAACAATTTAGTAGGAAGGTTAAGGCAAAAGGAGGTGTTGATTAGCATAAACAAAAAGAATCCTGACAGAGACTGTCAGAAACAAAGAGAATGGAATCAGTAAGAAGCTAAGACAGAAGGAGGTGTTTAGTAGAACAGAAGAATATGGCCAGTGTTGGAATCTAGGGGTTAAAACATTATGAAAGAAATGATTAATTAATAAGTTTATATTTACTGCATGGTTTAGGGAAAAAGAGGAATGTGATTAAGTGGCAATCACAGCATGGAGCAAAGTTGGCTGAGCAAAATGGTCTGCTCCAAAATACAGGGAGAGGAAATGCATAAAACGATTTAGGAGGAATGCTCAAACTGAAGGAGGTGGTGAGTAGCACAGGAGACACAGGCCAGGCCAGAACAAAGAATGGCCTGCAAGAAACAAAGGGAATGGAAAACCAGTCTAGGAGGAAGATTAAGGCAGGAGGAGGTGTTAAAGGGAACAGCAGAAATTGGCCAGACAAGAACAGAATGGTGATTAGAAATATCTGGGGATGAATTAATTTCTGATCAACACAACAGGATAGTCTGGCCTGGAGGATTAAGATGGGAGTGCTACACCCCAGATATCTGCAAAACAGGAGATGACTTGTGATAACCCTTATGCAAAAAGATCTAGCAAAGGAAGACAACTTTTGTTCTGTATGATAATGAAATCTAGCAAAGGAAGCCAACTTTTGTTCTGTATGATAAGGTTGACCTATATAAACTGAACCAACTGGACAATAGGGGTCAGTCTTGGGGAATAGCTCACTGTGCAGGTGACCTATGAACTAACGACTGACCCAGAGCTCTGTTAAGTTTTATTCTTGTGCTGTGTAATAAACTGACTGTTGAACCGAATACCTTCTCCTATCACTTCATTCAAAGAACACGCTGGACTCAGACTACACATAGACTAAATTAAGAGTAAGGTAAAGCCAGAGTCCGACACCAGATGAGAACAAAGAAATAATTAGAAATATATGGGGTATGAATTGATTTCTGATCAAAACAACAGGATATTCTGACCTTGAGGATTAAAAAAAGATGGGAGCTCTACACCCCAGATAACTGCAGAGCAGGAAATTACTTGTGATAAATCTTACGCAAGAAATCTAGCAAAGGAAGCCAACTTTTGTTCTGTATAAGGTTGATCTATATAAACTGTAGAGACCGGTCAGTGGAGGTCAGTCTTGGGGAATAGCTCACTGTGCAGGTGACCTATGAACTAATGACTGAACCAGAGCTCTGTTAAACTTTATTCTTATGCTGTGAAATAAACTGATTCTCCTATCACTTCATAACTGTGTGTTGCAGCTTGTCTGCTAACATTAGCATATGTATTAACTCTCTCTCTCTGCGACATGTACAATCCTGACTACCATTCTGTCTGTCTTTGTCCCACCATGTCCTTTGTGCTATCGCTTTAAAACTCCTGTCTTTAATACCTGTGTAGGCTAAGATACAAATTAGATGTACTCCACTAAAGCTGTTCAGTTCCCCTGGTCCGTATTGGAATCCCTTGTTAACCCATATCCCACTATGACTATACATTAAATCTATGCCCTGTCTACATTCTAAAGGAGCACAATTGTAACCTCTGCTGCCCCTATTCCAGGAGGACTTAAAACATAGCGAGTAATGAAGTGACATAAACAGTTAACAAACAAAACCCCAATAAATGAATAAACAGTTAAAAAAATAAACAGTTAAAAATACAACAATAAATGTATAAACAGTTAAAAAAATACCACAATAAATGTAACATTACGGCACTTTGTCACGGCACAGTGTAAGTTTCAGGTCTGAAGGATGAGGGACTGCACGCCAGGTTGAGGGTTGAATCTGTGTGTCGTGATGTTGTGGTTCAGAAGCTGGTTTAATTCTTTGAATGTGGGTCCAGCCTTTCTCTCTTGTTCTTACTGCGGTGTCTGTAATTAAAAGTACACAGAAGGGACCATCCCAGGCAGGTTTTAGTTGATCCTCTTGCCATGCTTTTACATATAACCAATCACTAGATTTTAATAAAATGAATAACAATCTGACTTTCCTTTGTGTTAGTGTAAAAATTGTAAAATGAAACACAAACCATATTTGCATGGGTTTTGAATATGTTAGACCTTATTAAAATGCAGTTGGAGCTGCTTGTCTGTATGGGGCACAACCCTCCAATTTGTTAGAGTACATAACAGACATTGTAGCACAAGAGCCTCTGCAAGAGAACTTGAAACATATTCAACCTTTAGTTCTGCCTTAAGTAAAATGCCTTGTGCCACAGCTCACAACCATATTCCATATAATAACCATATAGCAATAACAGTACGGAAACAGGCCATATTGGCCCTTCTAGTCCGCACCGATTTACATGAAACTCCAACTAGTTCCACCTACCTACTCCCTGCCCATAACCCTCCAACCCCCTCACATCCATCTACTCATCAGTGCCACTGTAATATAGTTGAACTAACCGCTGCACTACCCAAAGTGAGACAAGAGCCCATGCATTTTCTGACTAAAGGTCACAAGTGCAGCCAACAGATTACTTCAAGGCACTTTCAGCCTTGCTCCTCTGTGCAGCCATGTAATCTTTGAGAAGAGGCAAACATAACCAAGGGCATTAAAAGGGTAAAAATCTGGCAATTTTCTCTCCACAGAGAGCATTGGGGAGCCTGGAACCGATTGTTGATTTTGTAAAATGAAGTTGAACAGGCTTGTACACATTTTCAGACTGCTTGTGCAGTGAGTGCCATACACCATGGTCTTCTGATTCATTGGTGAGGAGGTGATCAGTAAGATGCAGCAGTGGAAGCGCTTGCTCAAAGGCTGGAGGAAAATTAGACTTAGACCTGGATTTGTCAGAATGATAAGAGTTTATCTAAAGCTGGCTTTAGATAGAAGAACATCACAGGTGCACCTCAATTTACGATAGGGTTGCATTCCAGCAGACCCAGCATAAGTTGAAAAAAAATCTTAATTGGAGACGTACCTTGTCTAACATTGACAGCACTGTATCAGTCCTCATACTGATCCCGCTGCCCCACTCTCTAACGACAGCGCTGTGAGAGATGGGAAAATTGATCTAAAATTATGAACATGGAAGAAACTAAAGTTCATCAGTTAATGGCTGTAACCAGTACAAACAGGATAAGCTTGGGGGTTAGGATGCAGGAAAGCAGAGTCAGCACGATTAACATAAGAATCTTCTAGTCTTTGTGACAAGACCATAAGACTAAGAAAAGGAATGGTAAGGTACAATAGAATGTAGGAAGTTGAGGTAGTCTGGATCAGATAAGGGTCTCCTAGCCCTGGACAGAAGTACCAAGTCATACATTTCTAATTAGCTAACCATACACAGATTTATACATATGAAATTAGCCAACCCTAGATAGAATGAGTCAACTCCGCATACCAAGAGATTGTAGCCCTGAGAATCAGGAAGGTGTGAATAAGGACAATGACATGATGGGGCACCCACAGGATACCCCCTGGTCCTCCAAGTGTACTGAAACTGCACGTAGGCAGGAAGGATTACCTATGCCAAACCCATCCAGGGGGCAGAAGAATGTAAGGGGGAGGGCATTCTGATACTGAAATTGACTGTATAAAAGTTGGGTGAGCCCCAGTATGTGTGTGTATTCCCAGGGTAAGGGGAAGCACCCAACTTTGCATTGTTGTAGTAATAAATGTTCTTTGTTCTCAATTTTTGTCTCGAGCAATTTCTTTAAAGGTACTTTAATTTCTAACAAATGGGGACTCGTCCGGGATCACACTCCCTCCACTGACAGAGTACCCCGACGACGAGAGTAGGTGCACCCCGGCTGATTCAGCTGGACTCACGGGCGACGGGTGGCTGGTCAGTGGAAGAAGCGAGTGATATCCGAGAAGAGGCATTGAGAACAAACGGCGGAAGGAAGCGCGCTAGAGCAGTACTACTAGAACTCGGTAAGAGTATTTTACTTGTTTCTAAGCATGGGAATAACGGGCAGTAAAGAGGAGAGTCCTGACACAGGACGTGACCACCAGATAGCTACGTACAGCCCGCTTGGGTTGATGTTATCTGAGTGGGGCACAGGAAAGACCCGTGGTAAAGAGAAACTGACGATGGTCAGGTATTTTACTTGTTTCTAAGCATGGGAAAAACGGGCAGTAAAGAAGAGAGTCCTGACACAGGACGTGACCACCAGATAGCTACGTACAGCCCGCTTGGGTTGATGTTATCTGAGTGGGGCACAGGAAAGACCCGTGGTAAAGAGAAACTGACAATGGTCAGGTATTGTTGTATTGAATGGGTTAAATACCCGGTTAAAGGGAGCTCCGTGTACTGGCCAAAATTCGGATCCGAGGATGAATGGATGTGTAAAGCTTTGAACCTATGGCTCTATCAAAACCAGAAAGACAATGTTGAGAGCAGGGAATATGCAGCCTGCTGGCTAAAGGGATCCATTGAACAGCTGGTTTTGAATGAGAAAGAATTCAGGGATAAGAGAGAGGAGGAACCTTTTGTCCCTGAATCACAGGGTTGGGATGTGTTACATTCCCTCCCTCCACCTTATGTTCCTCCTATGCCGGCTCCTATCTTTCCTTCCCCTCCTATAACCTACCCTTCTGCACCTTCCCCACCTCCCCCACCACGAGAGGAGAGAGCAGGAGTGGTATGATAACTTGCTCACAAAGCACTCGATTACCACCTCTGTTGACAGGAGAGAGAGGTAACTTTAATTCAGAACAGCGTGAGACTCTTCAGGAAGAAAGGGCAGAACCCTTTGATTCATTTCCCAGGGAGCAGGAACCCAGACCTAATAAGCTAAGAAACCAACTGGATGAGACCACTGTGGGAAGTTCCCATGGGAGAGGGTCTCGGTTTCGTAAATGTGCCCCTGACCAGTACTGAAGTGCGTAACTTTAAGAAAGAACTGACCTCCCTGATAGAAGATCCCCAGGGATGTGCCGAACAGTTAGACCAATTTTTGGGACCAAATATATATACAATATGGGGGTCTCGACATAGAATCTCCAGCAGGGGAACAATTGATACTAACAGGTTTTGTTACCAACTCAGCCCCAGACATTAGGAGAAAATTACAAAAGACAGAAAATTGGCATGAGCAGGGAATAACCCAGCTTCTACAGATCACACAAAAAGCATTTGTCCAGACATCTGAGGATAAGCAGAAAGCAAAGGCTAACATTTTGATGCAAGCAGTTAAAGGAATAGTAGATGAGTAACATGGAAAAGGCAGGGACTGTGTGCCAGCTCCTGAATGTTGGGAGAAGTGCAGGGAGTGGGAGAGTAGAGACCAGAGATAATTTCATAAATCATGACTTCCCACTTCAGTCACTGACCAATATTGATTAAAATTCATGCTAAAAATTAAATGTCATAAATGATCGTTTTTCAATACTGTAGAATTAGCGAATTTAACCACCAGTTAATTCCAATTTATGAAATAAATTGTATTCAAATGTGATTTTGCACAGGGAGTACCTGAGAGTTGAGTGATGTTATAACATTTGCAGGGAGAAATGTTTGCGCAAATAGGGTGAGTTCTATACATCTTAACTTTAAGTGTATGTGAGATAAAGAAAGGATCTGATGTGTAAAGTGGCTGGATCAGCCAGTTGAAGGGGGAGTGTGCATGTCCCTTTAAGTGCACTGTGGCACTTGAAATTGAGGCTTCAGGCTCTTGTCTTGCAGTTAGAGGTATTTCTTCTACACATTCAGCAGTCAAGGTCCGTGAGTTTAAAGATCACCCACCTCTGGAGAATAAAGATACCTCTGGGGATTCCTATGGGGATTCCTATAAGTTTAATCATTCATTTCTCTGGTACATTTTCCTCTGGAGTGAAATTAATGCCTCAGCACAATTTCTCTGTATTGCCGCTGTTATTTAATTCATGATAACTTACCCCCATTCATCAGGTTTATATTTAAATCCGGTAGTGCGGAAGTTACATTGTAAATAATCACGGAGGTAAACCCTGCGCAACTGGATTCAGCTTAATGGAGAAATAAACCTGCGAACTGGTCTATGGTGCTGTGTGAGTACTGCAATAGGTGGAATATGATTTAAATTGGTGGCATAGTTCAGAACAATTGGGTGCATAAGAATAATAATATAATTAAGAACTCACAGATCTTGTACCAGATGCTATTCAGTACATCTTGACTTAAGGACTGGAGAAATTGGCATGTTAGAATGAGATTGGCATGGCACCAATATTTCTTGATTCAATAATGACTCCACAAGCTCCAGGATTCATGCAGCAGAACTTTTAAGTGGAATATAATAGAAACTAGCCTGTACTTAAATTATTGTGTGTGCAATCTTCATAAGAACATCTTTTAACTTTTTTTTGGTGCCTGTTTTACAGACTGTTTTAAATAAGACCAGCTCCTGTGAGCTGTGGCACAAGGCATTTTACTTAAGGCAGAACTAAAGGTTGAATATGTTTCAAATTCTCTTGCAGAGGCTCTTGTGCTACAATGTCTGTTATGTACTCTAACAAATTGGAGGGTTGTGCCCCATACAGACAAGCAGCTCCAACTGCATTTTAATAAGGTCTAACATATTCAAAACCCATGCAAATATGGTTTGTGTTTCATTTTACAATTTTTACACTAACACAAAGGAAAGTCAGATTGTTATTCATTTTATTAAAACCTGGCAATTGGGTTTATGTAAAAGCATGGCAAGAGGATCAACTAAAACCTGCCTGGGATGGTCCCTTCTGTGTACTTTTAATTACAGACACCGCAGTAAGAACAAGAGAGAAAGGCTGGACCCACATTCAAAGAATTAAACCAGCTTCTGAACCACAACATCACGACACACAGATTCAAACCTCAACCTGGCGTGCAGTCCCTCATCCTTCAGACCTGAAACTTACACTGTGCCGTGACAAAGTGCCGTAATGTTACATTTTTTTTCGTTTCTTTAATGGTTTATTCAGTTATTGTTGTATTTTATTGCTGTTTTCAATGAGCTTTACATGTTTTGTGGTTTATTCAGTTATTGTTGTATTTTATTGCTGTTTTCAATGAGCTTTACATTTATTGTGGTTTATTCAGTTATTGTTGTATTTTATTGCTGTTTTCAATGAGCTTTACATTTATTGTGGTTTATTCAGTTATTGTTGTATTTTATTGCTGTTTTCAATGAGCTTTACATTTATTGTGGTTTATTCAGTTATTGTTATATTTTATTGCTGCTTTCAATGGGTTTTACTTTCATTGTTGTTTTACTCATTTTTTGGAATATTGTTCGTTAATGTTTTAAGTCCCCCTGGAATAGGGGCAGCAGAGGTTACAATTGTGCTCCTTTAGAATGTAGACAGGGTATAGATTTAATGTATAGTCATAGTGGGATATGGGTTAACAAGGGATTCCAATACGGACCAGGGGAACTGAACAGCTTTAGTGGAGTACATCTAATTTGTATCTTAGCCTACACAGGTATTAAAGACAGGAGTTTTGAAGCGATAGCACAAAGGACATGGTGGGACAAAGACAGACAGAATGGTAGTCAGGATTGTACATGTAACAGAGAGAGAGAGTTAATACATATGCTAATGTACACAGACAGGCTGCAACTCACAAGTTCAATGATACATATGCTAATGTTAGCAGACAAGCTGCAACACACAGTTAAATCACAAGAAACAATCCCCCCCCAGCTTGGTCTCTTTTCTTCACCCCGTGAAGGGGAGCACCAGTTACCAACAACGTGAGCTGCTTGACACTTTAATATCAGGCTCCAGACAGCCTTCGGAGATCGGTGGCCCTAGGGTTCGGGGCTGAAGAGGACATCAGATACTAGCCACAATTCAACGGAACCGCCTGACTACTGCTACTCGTTCGCTGCTGAAGGCAGCGTTTCTCACAGACTTTGTCAGGACAATGCTTACAAAAGTCGGGTGGTTAAAAGACACTGCTTCAATGTTTCAACGTGAATCTGCCCATGCCCATGTTCAGACGTGGCAACTTCGGACTGATGTGGGATGGACTCGACTCTTTACTGAGAACTGGAGCCTGATACTCACAACCCTAATAAGCAGCTGGACTCGCTACTCTGACCTTCATGGTGCTCCCCTACCTAAAGACTTTACACAGAGATTACAATTCAGTTATTGACCAGCTGGGTAAAACTACACCTTACACTTGAAAGATCAGTATTACTGATCTAAAAGAAAAGTGAGGAAGGGGGGGGATCAGTCACACTGACACTAGTAACCAAAGATCAGTAACACTGATCATGGTGAAAGATCAGTATTACTGATCTAAAAGAAAAGTGAGGATTGTGAGAGATGGGAAAATTGATCTAAAATTATGAACATGGAAGAAACTAAAGTTCATCAGTTAATGGCTGTAACCAGTACAAACAGGATAAGCTTGGGGGTTAGGATGCAGGAAAGCAGAGTCAGCACGATTAACATAAGAATCTTCTAGTCTTTGTGACAAGACCATAAGACTAAGAAAAGGAATGGTAAGGTACAATAGAATGTAGGAAGTTGAGGTAGTCTGGATCAGATAAGGGTCTCCTAGCCCTGGACAGAAGTACCAAGTCATACATTTCTAATTAGCTAACCATACACAGATTTATACATATGAAATTAGCCAACCCTAGATAGAATGAGTCAACTCCGCATACCAAGAGATTGTAGCCCTGAGAATCAGGAAGGTGTGAATAAGGACAATGACATGATGGGGCACCCACAGGATACCCCCTGGTCCTCCAAGTGTACTGAAACTGCACGTAGGCAGGAAGGATTACCTATGCCCAACCCATCCAGGGGGCAGAAGAATGTAAGGGGGAGGGCACTCTGATACTGAAATTGACTGTATAAAAGATGGGTGAGCCCCAGTATATGTGTGTATTCCCAGGGTAAGGGGAAGCACCCAACTTTGCATTGTTGTTGTAATAAATGTTCTTTGTTCTCAATTTTTGTCTCGAGCAATTTCTTTAAAGGTACTTTAATTTCTAACAGCGCTGTATCAGTCCCCATACGGATCCCACTACCTTGCTCTCTCCCAACCGTCCCTGTAAGCTTTCCGAAAATGTGATTAACCAACGAGGAAATCAATGATGCTTGTGATGACCTTTAACACATTATATGAAAGTAAATGACAGTCATGCTATTGTGTCATCGTAAAATCATAAGTAGGGGAGCACCTGTATTACCTTTCATATTTTTCCAATGTTGATTGCACACACAATCATTTAAGTACCGGCTAGTTTCTATAATATTGCACTTAAAGTTTAGCTGCATGAATCCTGGAGCTTGTGGAGTCATTAGTGAATCAAGAAATATTGGTGCCATGCCAATTTCTCTGTACCATGCCAATTTCCCAGTCCTGAAGCCGGGACGTAGTTAATAGTATCAGGTACAAGATCTGTGAGTAATTAATGCTATTATTCCTATGCGCCCAATTGTTCTGAACGATGCCACCAATTTAAATCATATTCCACCTATTGCAGTACTCACACACCACCATAGACCAGTTCGCAGGTTTATTTCTCCATTAAGCTGAATCCAGTTGCGCAGGGTTTACCTCCGTGATTATTTACAATGTAACTTCCGCACTACTGGATTTAAAGATAAACCTGATGAATGGGGAAAGTTATCATGAATTAAATAACAGCGGCAATACAGAGAAATTGTGCTGAGGCATTAATTTCACTCCGGAGGAAAATGCACCAGAGAAATGAATGATTAAACTTATAGGAATCCCCATAGGAATCCCCAGAGGTATCTTTATTCTCCAGAGGTGGGTGATCTTTAAACTCACGGACCTTGACTGCTGAATGTGTAGAAGAAATACCTCTAACTGCAAGACAAGAGCCTGAAGCCTCAATTTCAAGTGCCACAGTGCACTTAAAGGGACATGCACACTCCCCCTTCAACTGGCTGATCCAGCCACTTTACACATCAGATCCTTTCTTTATCTTACATACACTTAAAATAAGATGTGTCGAACTCACCCTATTTGCGCAAACATTTCTCCCTGCAAATGTAATAACATCACAACTCTCAGGTACTCCCTGTGCAAAATCACATTTGAATACAATTTATTTCATAAATTGGAATTAACTGGTATTTAAATTCGCTAATTCTACAGTATTGAAAAATGATCATTTATGACATTTAATTTTTAGCATGAATTTTAATCAATATTGGTCAGTGACTGAAGTGGGAAGTCGTGATTTATGAAATTATCTCTGGTCTCTACTCTCCCACTCCCGACGCTTCTCCCAACATTCAGGAGCTGGCACACAGTCCCTGCCTTTTCCATGTTACTCATCTACTATTACTTTAACTGCTTGCATCAAAATGTTAGCCTTTGCTTTCTGCTTATCCTCAGATGTCTGGACAAATGCTTTTTGTGTGATCTGTAGAAGCTGGGTTATTCCCTGCTCATGCCAATTTTCTGTCTTTTGTAATTTTCTCCTAATGTCTGGAGCTGAGTTGGTAACAAAACCTGTTAGTACCAATTGTTCCCCTGCTGGGGATTCTATGTCGAGACCCCCATATTGTATATATATTTGGTCCCAAAAATTGGTCTAACTGTTCGGCACATCCCTGGGGATCTTCTATCAGGGAGGTCAGTTCTTTCTTAAAGTTACGCACTTCAGTACTGGTCAGGGGCACATTTACGAAACCGAGACCCTCTCCCATGGGAACTTCCCGCAGTGGTCTCATCCAATTGGTTTCTGGCTTATTAGGTCTGGGTTCCTGCTCCCTGGGAAATGAATCAAAGGGTTCTGCCCTTTCTTCCTGAAGAGTCTCACGCTGTTCTGAATTAAAGTTACCTCTCTCTCCTGCCAACAGAGGTGGTAATCGAGTGCTTTGTGAGCAAGTTATCATACCACTCCTGCTCTCTTCTCTCTTCTCTAGTGGTGGGGGAGGTGGGGAAGGTGCAGAAGGGTAGGTCATAGGAGGGGAAGGAAAGATAGGAGCCGGCATAGGAGGAACATAAGGTGGAGGGAGGGAATGTAACACATCCCAACCCTGTGATTCAGGGACAAAAGGTTCCTCCTCTCTCTTATCCCTGAATTCTTTCTCATTCAAAACCAGTTGTTCAATGGGTCCCTTGAGCCAGCAGGCTGCATATTCCCTGCTTTCAGCATTGTCTTTCTGGTTTTGATAGAGCCATAGGTTCAAAGCTTGACACATCCATTCATCCTCGGATCCGAATTTTGGCCAGTACACGGAGCTCCCTTTAACCGGGTATTTAACCCATTCAATACAACAATACCTGACCATTGTCAGTTTTTCTTTACCACGGGTCTTTCCTGTGCCCCACTCAGATAACATCAACCCAAGCGGGCTGTACGTAGCTATCTGGTGTTCACATCCTGAACCAGGACTCTCTTCCTTGTTACCCATTATTCCCATGCTTATAAACAAGTAAAATTACTCTTACCGAGTTCCAGTAGTAATGCTCTAGTGCGCTTCCTTCCGTCGTTTGTTCTCAATGCCTCTTCTCGGATATCACTCGCTTCTTCCACTGACCAGCCACCCGTCGCCCGTGAGTCCAGCTGAATCAGCCGGGGTGCACCTACTCTCGTCGTCGGGGCACTCTGTCAGTGGAGGGAGTGTGATCCCGGACGAGCCCCCATTTGTTAGAAATTAAAGTACCTTTAAAGAAATTGCTCGAGACAAAAATTGAGAACAAAGAACATTTATTACAACAACAATGCAAAGTTGGGTGCTTCCCCTTACCCTGGGAATACACACACATACTGGGGCTCACCCAACTTTTATACAGTCAATTTCAGTATCAGAGTGCCCTCCTCCTTACATTCTTCTGCCCCCTGGATGGGTTTGGCATAGGTAATCCTTCCTGCCTACGTGCAGTTTCAGTACACTTGGAGGACCAGGGGGTATCCTGTGGGTGTCCCATCATGTCATTGTCCTTATTCACACCTTCCTGATTCTCGGGGCTACAATCTCTTGGTATGCGGAGTTGACTCATTCTATCTAGGGTTGGCTAATTTCATATGTATAAATCTGTGTATGGTTAGCTAATTAGATATGTAGGACTTGGTACTTCTGTCCAGGGCTAGGAGACCTTTATCTGATCCAGACTACCTCAACTTCCCACATTCTATTGTACCTTACCATTCCTTTTCTTAGTCTTATGGTCTTGTCACAAAGACTAGAAGATTCTTATGTTAATCGTGCTGACTCTGCTTTCCTGCATCCTAACCCCCAAGCTTATCCTGTTTGTACTGGTTACACCCATTAACTGATGAACTTTAGTTTCTTCCATGTTCATAAATCATCTCTAATTTTGGTCTGTAAATCTATTACCTCTGTGAGAGATGGGAAAATTGATCTAAAATTAAGTGATGAGCCTTTACAGGAGGGTGAAAGGTGGTTTATTGATGGATCTTCTCGTTGCATTGATGGCACTCGCTATAGCGGGTATAGTGTAGTGGATGGGAAAGGAGTGGTGATTGAAGCCGGTCACCTTCCCGGTCATTGGATAGCACAATCTTGTAAATTGTATGCCCTCTGTAGAGCTCTCCAGTGTCTAGAGAACAAGGTGGGCACGATCTACACAGACTCACAGTATGCTTTTGGTGTAGTGCACACCTTTGGGGAGATCTGGAAAGAGCGGGGAATGATAACTGGAAAAGGACAAAAGTTGATCCATGAAAACTTAATTGTCCAATCTCTAGATGCTCTTACATTACCTGAGGAAATAGCTGTAGTTCATGTATGGAGCCATCAAAGTGGTGACAGTCCTGAAGCACAGGGGAACAGACAGGCAGATGCAGTTGCCAAACAGGCTGCGCTCACGGAGATAATAGACATGCAGCTGTTACTGCCCACCCCTGGAGTATCCTATTCATTCTATTAAACCTGGTGATTGGTTATATGTAAAAGCATGGCAAGATCACCAACTAAAACCTGTCTGGGATGGCCCCTATTGTGTACTTTTGATTACAGACACTGCAGTGTGAATGAAAGAAAAGGGGTGAACTCAAATACAACGAATTAAACAAGCTGCTGATCCATGGACTAAAGACATTGATAATCTACCCTCCACCGGGCGTGCTGTCCTTCATCCTTCTGATCTGAAAGTTACACTACACCGGGAAAAAGTGCTGTAATATTGTTTTTACCATTTACTGTATTGATTACTTGTTGGTTCCCCGTTTTTGGGACATCCCTAAATTACTCACGATGTATTAAGTCCTCCTGGAATAGGGGCAGCAGAGGTGACAATTATTTACCTTCAGAATGTAGACAGGGCATAGATATAAAGTATAGTCATAGTGGGGTATGGGTTAATAATATAGGATCCCAACATGGACCAGGGGAACACAACGGCTCTAGAGGAGTAGATTTGATTTGTATTTTGGCCTCTACAGGTATTAAAGAGAGGAGTTTTAAAGGGATAGCACAAAGGAGATGGTGGGACAAAGACAGACAGAATGGTAGTCAGGATTGTACATGTGGCAGAGATAGAGTTAATACATATGCTAATGTTCAGACAGGCTGCAACTCACAGGCTCAGTGATACTTATGCTAATGTTCGTAGACAAGCTGCAACTCACAGGTTAAGTGACAAGAAACACCCCTCCCCAACTTGGTCTCCTGTAAAGCATCCTTTGGGTCACACAGACATTCGGAGTGTTAAAAAAACCACCACTGTAAGGGGAGTTCCAGCTGTAAACGAAGTAAGCTGCTCCAGAATACTAAAGGTGCTTGCCATTTAAATCGTTTAATCAGACTCCAGGCAGCCTTGGAGATCATCACCGAACAGATAGCAATGGCCCTGAATTTAGGGGCTGAAGAAAAACGACAGATACGAGCCATAGTTCAACAAAACCGCCTGGCTCTCAATTACTCGTTGGCTGCTGAAGGCAGCGTTTGTGAAAGACTGGTTAATGACAATGCTCAAACTTCTTCAGGAGTTCGAAAATATTCCCATGCCCAGGTTCAGACGGGGCAACCTTGGTCCGGTGTGGGATGAACTAGACTTTTTATTGGTAACTGGAGTCTGATATCCATAGCCCTTATAGCAGCTGGACTCACTATTCTGGCCATTATGGTGCTCCCCTGCCTAAAGACTTGTGTGCAGTGTTTAAGCAGTGTTCAGCAGGTCACTACAACCCAAATGATGTATGCTTCCCAAACTCCGTCTGATGATGCTGAGGCCGCAGTTCGTTTACTCACACGCTGGGAAAAGGACTAAACTTAACAGAACACTACTAAGCGTAGCTAAAGAAAAAGGGTGGATTGTGAGGGATACTGGAATGTTAGGAGTCCAGAGATACTGGAAGCAAGTGCCAATTAAGAATAAAGTATTATGGGTTAACTTAAGGTGAAGGGATACTGGAATGTGAGGAGTCAAGCAAGTGCTCATTAGAGATGAAGTATTATGGGTGAAATCAGGGTGAAGGGATGCTGGAATGAGAGGAAGGGTTGTAAAAGTGTAATAAACTAAGGATCTTCAAAACAGGATAACAAGTAGATAGCTTTAGCAAGTCTTAGGGATTGATTAATGAGTGAAGAACAAAGACATAATACTTCTCTGGCTAACAAGTTTGCAGGAAGACACATAAACTGATAAGAAGTTAGAATCCACGTGGGCAGAATTACCTAATGCTAAACCAATCCAGGAGGCAGAAGAATGTTGGGGGGAAGGTATCTCTGTACTGAAATGAAATGTATAAAAGTTGGGTGAGCCCCAGTATCTGTGTGTATTCCCAGGGTAAGGGGAAGCACCCAACTTTGCATTGTTGTAATAGAATAATAAAAGTTCTTTGTTCTCAATTTTTGTCTCGAGCAAATTCTGTGAAGGTACTTCTGTTTCTCACACCTCCCTCCCCCCTTTCTCTCTCTCTCCCCTCCCTCTCCTCATATCATTGCTAAAACACAGGATTTTGTTGACACCGTTGTGAACTGAAAAAAACACACAAATACGGGAGAAATCAGCAGGTCGAACAGTGCCTTTTTGGAGCAAAGGTAGAGATACAGAACCAATGTTTTGGGCTTTAGCCCTTCATCAAGGTGTGGGGGAACTTGAGGGATGTAAGAACAAAGGGGGGAGGAGGTTGAGGGAGGGAGATGATAGGTGGAGGGTGGGAGTAGTCTAGACTAGGTGGAGAGAGAAAGGAAGTAGGAACTGGAATAACAAGGTAAGGGGCAGGAGGGGTGAAAGGCAAGCTGGGAATGGAGGAGCTGTGGGTGAGGGCCGAGTTAATAGTGGTGGAGGGGAAGCCACGTGTGTGGAAGAAGGCAGGCGTTTCAGAGGTTTCCATGCTCTGGATCTCCCCCACCTCTCCCCCTCTCTCCACCCACCCTTCCCGAAATCGGGAGCTCCTGGATTCAGAGTTGAGTGAGGAGGATCGAGGCACAACACGGATCCCCATAAACCCGTCCAGCCCCACATCTCCCCACCCTCTGGGCTGGTTGCAACAGCAGGGCAGCTGACTGCTGGATTCTCCCTCGCTGCAGCGCAATATTATTCCGGTAGGGGGCAGTGTTGGACCGTGAATGGGAAACGGGACGGGCAGTGAGATGGTGAGTGGGGGAGGGAACAGAGGGGAATGGAAAGAGAAGGGAAAGAGGGGAAGGAGAGGAGCACAGAGGGAGGAAGGGAGAGAAAGAGAAAGGGAGAGAGAAAAAGGGGAGAACGGAAGATGGAGAAGAATGAAATAGGGAGGAGAGAGAGAGAAGGGGAGAGGGAGAGTGTTGGGTGCTCTCAGTTGCCCCAATAATGACTTGGACAAAGACTGAGGGGGAACGATAGGCTTTATTCTACGAGAGACTGCTGACCCGGTTCTCAGGCGAGGAATGAGCAGGAAGGAGAGTTGACTCGAACTTTTTGGCCCGGGGTCACATGGGTAGGACTAAGGGAGGAGCCGAGGTAGAAGGTGGGGCCCGCCTGCACATACAATCATATCACTACATTCACCCACCTTAAAAAAAATGGAACCCACCAGAAAACAATCAACAACCGGGGGTGATACAACAACCATTGTAACACCAACAGTACAGTAACACAACAGCAGCAGGACAAAGCACAGCACACGCCGTCCCACCCCACCCCACCCCCCTCCCCAACAGCTAGAGATTTAGCCACTCAGGCGGCCTCCTCTGTCTGCCGGACCACCGCAGGACTGGCGTGTCCATACGGTGCTCCTCCTCCGAGGGGACCGACAGAGGAGTGTCCACTGCAGGGACTGTCTGAAAAGGGGTGTCAGCGGTGGTCTCCCGGAGAGCTGGGAAGTCCTCCGCTTCTGCATGGGGGGGTAGATGCCTGGACATCGGGCTGCAAGGCAGGCAGCTCAGGCTCCAGGGACGTGCTCTGATGCATCACAATAAGTTCCGTGGCATGGTCAGTAGCCGGCAAGGCCGTCTCAGAATCTCCAGCCCTTGCTAGGTGTCGTATTGGAAAAGTATCCTCGTGGCCATCCTGGTACCTCACAAATGTGTATTGAGGGTTTGCATGTATGAGGTGCCCCGCTTCAACCAGTGGGTCCGTCTTATGGCCCTTGATGTGCTTCCGAAGCAGAACCAGCCCTGGGGCGGTCAACCAGGGAGGGATGGAGGAACCATTCACTGATTTCCTAGGAAAAGCAAAGCGGTGTTCATGCTGGGTAGTGTTAGTAGTGGTGTATAGTAAAGACCGGATGGTATGTAGGACATTGGTAAAGACGTTCTGCCAGCGGTATACATGCACATTTTTAGAACTGAGGGCCAGGAGCGTCGCCTTCCAGACAGTGACGATTTCCCTTTCCACCTGGCCATTTACTTCTTGGGTTCTAGCTGGTGGTCCTGGTGGTGCCTATGCCTCTGGTCAAAAAGTACTGCCCCAGCTCCTCACTCATGAACAAGGTCCCCAGGTCACTATGAATGTAGTCGGAGTACCCGAACAGAGCAGAGATGCTGTTCAGGTGCTTGATAACCGTAGCTGAGATCATATCCGGGCAGGGGATTGCAAAGGGGAACCTGGAAAATACGTCCACCACCGTCAGGAAGTAGGCGCTCCTATTTGTGGTAGGGAGGGGGCCCTTAAAATCGACACTGAGTCGTTCAAAAGTGAAGGTGACCTTGAGGTTTTCCTTTTCTGGCCGGTGGAATAAGGGCTTACACTCGACGCAGATTTGGCAGCATCTGGTCGTGGACCAGACATCTCCTACGGAGTATGGGAGGTTTTGCGTTTAGACAAAATGATACAACCTCGTGACTCTGGGATGACACAAGTGGTCATGTAGGATCTGGAAACGGTCGAGATGCACGCTGGCGCACGTCCCTTGGAATAGGGCATCTGGGGGTCATTGAGCTTTCCCGGCCGGTATAAGATGTCATAGTTGTAGGTAGACAATTCTATCCTCCACCTGAGAATCTTGTCATTCTTGATTTTACCCCGTTGTTTGGCACTGAACATGAAGGCCACTGCCCTCTGGTCAGTCAACAGGGTAAATCTTTTACCGGCCAGGTAGTGTCGCCAGTGGCGCACTGCCTCAACGATAACTTGAGCCTCCTTCTCAACGGAGGAATGCCTGGAGTTTGGGACCGTGGAGGGTGTGGGAAAAAAATGCTACCGGCCTGCCTGCCTGGTATAACGTGGCGGCCAGTACGACATCGGAGGCATCGCTCTCCACCTGAAAGGGGACAGATTCATCCACAGCATGCATCGTGGCCTTAGCGATGTCTCCGCTAATTTGTTGAAAAGCAGCCTGGGCCTCCGCCGATAATGGGAAGGTGGTCGTAAGAATTAGGGGTGGGCTTTATCCGCATAGCTGGGCACCCATTGAGCATAATATGAGAAAACCCAGGCACCTCTTAAGCGCCCTCAGGAAGTTTGGGACAGGGAGCTCCATGAGGGGGTCGCATGCGACCTGGGTCAGGGGCAATCACACCATATGCCACGACATATCCAAGAAGGGCCAGGCGCTCCGTGTTGAACACACATTTGTCCTCGTTGTACGTCAATTTGAGTGACTTAGCCGGACGTAACAACTTTGCGAGGTTCGCGTCGTGGTCCTGCTGGTCATGGCTGTAGATGGTGACATTGTTGAGGTAGGGGAACGTCGCCATCAGCCCATGTTCCTCCACCATCTGGTCCATCACTCTCTGAGAAGCAGAAACACCGTTAGTACCCCCGAAAGACACCCACAGGAAGTGAAAGAGCTTCCCGTCCGCCGCAAAGCCTGCATACTTTTGATCGGCTGAACGGAGGGGGAAGTTGATGGTAGGCCGACTTGAGGTCAATGTTCGAAAAAATTCTGTACTGAGCGACCTTATTGACTAAGTCGGCTCTCCGGGGACGCGGCTGTGCATCCAACTGGGTGAAGTGGTTGATGGTCTGACGATAATCAATTACCATCCGGGGCTTGCCTACACCTCTGACCACGAGGACCTGCGTCCTCCAGGGACTGGTGCTAGGGGCTATGATCCCCTCCACCAGGAGTCTTTGAACCTCAGCCCGGTTGAACTGCGTGTCTTCCGAAATATATCACCTACTGTTAGTGGCGATTGGTTTGCAATCCAGGGTGATTTTCGCCAACAGTGATGGAAGGGGCACCTGTAGTGTGGTAAGGTTGCGGGACGGTGCCGGAGACTGTGTACTTAGCCCGCAGGGCGGTTCCGGTGTCTGTGTGCTGGGACCACAAGGCGGTGCCGGGGACTGGTGGCTATGGATGATCAGTGGTGGTTGGGGGTCCCCAAACGCCATCAGCATGCTCCTGAACTGCTTTGAAAGTTGAGGCCCAGTTGGATCGGCGCGCAGAGGCGAGGCATAATGAACAATGCAAAATCATTATAACACACCACCCTCCCCCACCCCCCCACCACACTGTAAGCAATGCAACACAATACCCCCGGATACTGGTGTGTTGGTCCCTTGCAGCCATTGAAACCATCCTGGTCATGGGTCAGACTGGGAGGGAGAATCTCTGGACCACGTCAGGGTTCACAAAGCTTTGTGCTGCTGCTATCGAAAAGACATTTTGTTTTATGCCCATTCACCTTGATCTGCATCATGGAATTCGAGATCAGGTGAGGGCTGGATTGATTCAGGGTGACCGATGCCAGGATAGGCATCCCTTCATCGTCATCGTCGGCGGGGAGGCCTTCCCAAGATGACGACCACCATGTTGACCACGCAGTGTTAGATGAGGAAGAAGGTGGAAGGAGAGTCGTGGCGGTCGGAAGTGACATCATCAGGGCGCTGGGCCGAGGTGCTAAGGTTGGGAGCAATGGCCAACAAGATGGCGCTTCCCTTATTGCGCACGTGGTCAGCGCCAGGAGCTCCTCAGGAATGAACACCGTGCTGCTCCTGGACTGTGGTCGGGACCTGCAGACTTTCTGGTAATGGTGCTTCTTCCCGCAGCCTGAACACGTAGCCCCTCTCACGGGGCAGAAGCTTCGCAAATGCTTGGACTGCCCATAGAAATTGCATCTCGACGATACCACGTTCACGTCAGGCTTGGACAGCGCCCGTAGCTCAGCCATCGGCTTGTTGTAGGTCACAGTGCTTTGGATGGTCAGGAAGGACCTCTGGCCGACTCAAGTCTGAAAGATTTTTAACTTCTCATTAGAGTTGACCACCTCAGCAGCAGCGTTGAGGAAGTTATTGAAGCAGTTCATCCACTGCTCGAAGACTATCGAAGTAGTGGGACTTGGGGGTCAATTTCTATCCGTTCTGGGCGCAGCAATTTCTCCATTACCGGACCTCCAATCTCTAGGACCGCTGGCCCGGGTCCAAGGCTAGGAATGAGCAGCAAGGAGAGTGGACTTGACATTTATGGCCCAGTGTCACATGGGTAGGCCTAAGGGAGGAGCCAAGGTAGAAGGACACCCAGAGGTAGGGCCAGCCAGCACATACAATCATATCACTACATAGAGGTTGATGGAGGGAGGAGGGAGGGGAGAGAAAGGAAGGAGCAGTAAGATGGGGATAGAGCATGGAAAAGTGTTTCTAATCATCTGAGAATGCAAGAGAGAACCACCCTCCCCTTCCTCCCTCTCTCTTCCCCACTCCCTCCTGCTCCTCCACTCTCAACCCCTCCTTCTCCTCACCTTTTCTGCCCCCTCTCTCTCCTCTCTCTTCCCCTCTCTCTCTACACCCCTCCCTCTCCTCATATTATCATAATTTCCATGCTTGAATCTTCCCCTTCTCTCTCTACCCTACTCTCCCCTTTCCCTTTTCTCTCTTTCTCCCCACTCCCGCTTCCTCCCTATCGCTCTGTAGCGTGAATAAAATCTCTCACGACTGGAGGGAGAACAAACGCTTTTATTAGCATATAACCATGGGTAGGGTCTCACAGTGTCTTCGGGAGGATTCTGGGTTGAGGCAGGAAATCAGGGTTATATGTGGGTAGATGGGGTCGGAGCTGGGTGGCGGGGTCAGCCATCAGAACCACACCCTACCAATAAATACCAGTACACTGAACCCTCCCTCTTCCCCACTCTCTCCCTCCCTCATGCCCTCCCTTTCCCCTCCCTCTCCCCATTCTTTCCCTTTCTGCCTCTTCTCACCCCACATCATCATAGTTTGCATGCTGTGGATCACCCCTTCTGTCTCCCCCTCTCCCTGCCTCCCTCCCTCATCTCTCTCTCTCTCTCTCTCTCTCTTTCCCCCTTTCTCTCTCTCCCCTCCCTCTCCTCATATCATCAGTAAAACACTGGATTCTGTTGACACCGTGGTTAAGGGATAAAACCCACGCATACTGGAGAAATCAGCAGGTCAAACAGTAGCGAAGGTAAAGATACAGAATAAAAATTTTGGGCTTGAGCCCTTCAAGGTGTTGGGGAAAATGAGAGATGTCCGAACAAAGTAGAGAAGGCCACAGAGGGTGCAATAAATGAGTTCTTTGGATGTACAAGGTCTGTTTGGGACCTCGGTCCATGGTGAGGGAGGAGGTGTGGGTGCCGGTATTACACCTCCTACGACTACAGCGGAACGTGCCGGGGGCATGGTCGATGGGTGGGGAGGGAAAAGGTAGTCACGGAAGAAGCAGATCCCTACAATCCCGTCCAGCCCCACATCACCCCCACACTCTGGGCTGGTTGCATCAGCAGGGCGGGCAACTGCTGGGTAAACCCACCCCCCTCGCTGCAGCGCAATGATGTTCCGGCAAGGGGCAGTGTTGGACCGTGAATGGGTGACGGGACGTGCAGGGAGATGGAGAGTGGGGGAGGGGACAGAGAGGAATGGAAAGAAGGGGCGAGAGGAGCAGGGAGAGAGAGAAAAGAGAGGGAGGAAAAGGGAGTGAGAAAGAGGAGAAAGGAAGATGGAGAGAGAAAAACGGTGAGGGGCGAGAGATGGAGAAGAGAGAAATAGAGAAGGGGAGGGGAGAGACTGATGAAGGGAGGAGGGAGGGGAGAGAAAGGAAGGGGCAGTGCAATGGGGGCAGAGCATTGAAAAGTGATTCAAATCAACTGAGAGAGAACCACCCTCCCCTTCCCTGCCCCCTCTCCCTCCCCTTCCTCCCTCTCTCTTCCCCTCTCCATCCTGCTCCTCCTCCTTCTCCCCACCCTTTCCCATTCTACCCCCCCCTCTACACCACTCTCTCTCCTCATTGTCATACTTCCCAAGCTGTCGATCTTCCCCTTCTCTCTCCTCTACTCTCCCCCATCTCCCTTCTCATTTTCTATCTCTCTTCCCGCCCTCTCCCCCTACCTCCCTACCCCTCTGTAGCGCGAATAAAATCTCTCATGACTGGAGGGAGAACAAACAATTATATTAGCTTATAACTATTGGTAGTGTCTCACAGTGTCTTTGGAAGGGTTCTGGGTTTTGGTGGGAAAACAGGGTTATATGTGGGTAGATGGGGCGAAGCTGGGTTGCGGGGCCAGCTATCAGCACAGCACCCTACCCAATCAATACCAGTACACTGCACCCTCCCTCTCCCCCAATCTCTCCCTCCTGCTCCCCCTCCCTCATGCCCTCCCTTTCCCCTCCCTCTCCCCATCTTTTATCTCTCACCCCTCTCTCTGCTCCCTCTTACCACATCGTCATAGTTTCCATGCTGTTGATCTTCCCCCTCTCTCTCCCCTTCTCCCTGCCTCCCTCTCTCCCTTCTGTTTCTTCCCCCTTTCTTTCTCTCCCATCCCTCTCGTCATATCATCGGTAAAACACCGGATTCTGTTGACTCCGTGGTTAAGTGAAAAAACACACAAATACTAGAGAAATCAACAGGTCAAACAGCGCCTTTATTCAGTGAAGGTAAAGATACAGAATCAAAGTTTTGGGCTTGAGCCCTTCATCAAGAGATGTCCGAACAGAGGGGGAGGGTGGGTTGAGGGAGGGAGATGATAGGTGGAGGGTGGGAGTAGTCTAGACTAGGTGGAGAGAGAAAGGAAGTAGGAACTAGAATAACTAGGTAAGGGGCAGGAGGGGGGAAAAAGGCAAGCTGATCAGTGGAATGCAGTGGATTCGATGTTCATGCCCTGGGGTTGGAGGGTACCCAGATGAACAATGAGGTGTTGATCCACCAATCAGCGGGTGGTCAGGGGAGTCCTGTGAAAGGCCATGGACAGACATGATCACCTGAGAATGTGACCCAGAATTGAAGTGGTTGACTACGGGGGAAGTCACTTTCATTGCAGATGGAGAGGAGGTGCTGGGCGAAGGGATCTCCTAATCTGCGACCGGGCACTCCGATGTAGAGAAGGCCACGGAGGGTGCAGTAAATGAGTTCTTTGGAGGTTCAGGTGAAGCAACACTTCATCTGAAAGGTCTGTCCGGTTCCTCGGATCATGGTGAGGGAAGAGGTGTGGATGCTATGACTATAGCGGAAGGTGCCGGGGGTGGGGTGGGGTTGATGGGTAGGGAGAGAATAATGCACAAGGAAGTCACGGAGGGAGCAGTCCCTTCAGGCGACTGAGAGGAGAAGGAAAAATGTGTCTGGTGGTGGAGTCATGTAGTCAGTGCCAGAAATTCCAGTGGATGATGTGTTGGATGTGCAGGCTGGTGGGTGGTAAGTGAGGACGAGGGGGATTCTGTGTTTATTGTTTCTACTGGCGGTGAGTGAGGGGGCAGATGAGCAGGGAATGGAGGAGCTGTGGGTGAGGGCCGAGTTAATAGTGGTGGAGGGGAAGCCACGTGTGTGGAAGAAGGCAGACATTTCAGAGGCTTCCATGCTCTGGATCTCCCCCACCTCTCCCCCTCTCTCCACCTACCCTCTCCTCGAAATCGGGGGCTCCTGGATTCAGGGTTGAGTGAGAAGGATCGAGGCACAACACGGATCCCCACAATCCCGTCCAGCCCCACATCTCCCCATCCTCTGGACTGGTTGCAACAGCAGGGCGGGCAAATGCTGGATTCTCCCTCGCTGCAGTGCAATAATGATCCGGCAGGGGGCAATTTTGGACCGTGAATGGGAAACGCGACGTTCAGGGAGATGGAGAGTGGGGGAGGAGACAGAGGGGAATGGAAAGAGAAGGGGAGTGAGGGGGCAAGAAGAGGAGGGAGAGAGGGAAAGGAGAGGAGCAGAGAGGGAGGAAGAGAGAAAAGGGAAAGGGGAGAAAGGAAGATGGAGAGAGAGAGAAAGGGAGAGGGGCGAGAGATGGAGAAAGAGTGGAAAGTGGAGAGAGAAAATGCAGAGGGAGATAGGGAGAGAGATGGAAGAGAGAAATAGAGGGAGAAGGGGAGAGGGAGAGGTTGATAGGAGGAGGGAGGGGAGAGAAAGGAAGGAGCAGTGAGATGGAGGCAGAGCATTGAAAAGTGTTTCCAATCAATAGAGAACCACCCACCCCTTCTTTCCCACCTCTCACCTCCCCCTATTTCTCCCCCTACCCTCATCCTCCTCCCACATCCCATACCTTCACCCTCTTCCCTCCCCTCTCCCTCTCAGACCCCTTTCCTCCTTCCCCACATCCTCTTCCCCTCCCTGGAAGTCCTTCCACCCTCCCTCTCTCCTTCCTCCCCTCCCTCTCCCACAAGCCGTATATCAGGCTGTGAAGCCTGTGTGGGGCAGTGACAGGACGACTGTGGAGACTGACTCAGACATTGTGACAGCTCCTGCTGAGTGTAGGGCAGAGAGGGCAAGGAATCACATGTTGATGGGACAGTGACACTTGGGCAGGCAGTGGCAGACTGGAATTCAGAAAAACCTTGCCTTCTCCTCCCACCACAACTCCCCTCTCTCATTAACATGACGTCCCAGCACCTGCTGACACAAGAAACAGCAGAAACACAGACAAAACTTCCCCTCCAGACCACTACCCCCCTTCCTGTAACCCCCCTCCAGTCCCTACCCCCCTCCCTGTCTCTGTAACCCCCTCCGGTCTCCACACCCCTCCCTGTCTCTGTAACCCTCAGGTCCCCTACACCCCTCTCTGATTTTGTAACCCCCCTCAGTCCACTACACCCCTCCCTGTCTCTGTAACCCCCTCCGGTCTCTACACCTCTCCCTGTCTCTGTAACCCCCCTCTGATCTCCACACCCCTCCCTGTCTCTGTAACCCTCTCTGGTCCCCAACACCCTTCCCTGTCTCTACAACACCATCCTATCCCCTACTTCCCTCCCTTTCCCCCCTCCCTCCACACTATCCCATCACACACTCCCAGGATCAGGCACAGAGTGAAACTCCCTCCACACTGGTCCCATCACATACTCCTGGGGTCAGACACAGAGTGAAGCTCCCTCTGCTCCATCCCATCACACACTCCCGGGGACAGATAGAGTGACGCTCCCTCTACACCTCAGATCACCAGTTGTACTGCACAGGAATAGGTCTTTTGGCTGAACTCCTTCCTGCCAACCCAGTCCCCTAATTGACCTCAGTGGTGGAAGAGAAAGTGGAGGAGAGGTGGGGATGGAGGACGAGAAAGAGGTGCTTGAGTGTGGGAGGAAGGTAAGAACGGGTTGCGGGTGAAATGGGGAGAGAGGTGTGGAGTGTGTTGGTGAGGATGGGGGAAAGAGAGGAGAGCGGGAGAGTGTGAGGCCTTGGGGAGGTAGGGGAGAGGGAGAGTGCAGGATGATGAAAGAAAGGGGTGAAGAGGAGGATGATGGAAATAGGGGAGGGATGGGTAGAGGAAAGGATAGAGAGGGGAGGGAGAGAGAGAGGGAGGGATAGGGAGTGGGAGGGGTAAGGAGGGATGGGAGAGGGAGAGTGTTGGAGTGGGAAGGAGAGTGGAGGAGGAAGAGAGGGTGAGGGAGGGGAAGGGAGGGAGGGAGTATGAGAGGAGAGGGATTGGGAGTAGGAAGGAGAGTAGAGATGGAGGGAGTGGGAGAGGAGAGGGAGGGAGTGTGAGCGAGGGGAAGACAGGGGAGAGGGAGGGAGGGAGGGAGTGGGAGAGAGGGGGAAGATTTTTATATTTGGGAGGGGACACTTCCCATTGACATAGCCAGCATTTTGTACGAGGGGCTACCGATGCCCTCAGATGTCACACCCCCACAAACCCACAGGTGAATTTGGCACAAAATTCCCTTCAGAACAATGCCAGCATGTTGGAAAAGCAACCATTAGAATATGGAAAGATCAAGGTCAGCAGAAAATGTGCTTGTTTTTGAAATTTATTTGGTATTTTATTCCTCAATTGAAGTTCTGATTAAGTAAATCCTCTCCTTGAGTGCGTCAGACCACACCGGGAGCACCGTGCACAGTTCCTGGAGTTCGAGGCATGCAGGGACCTAATTGATTGCTGTGGAACTCTAACAACGCAAATAAAACGAGAGTCTGAGGGTTTCAGAAGTCGAGATGTTGGGAGAGAAATTGTTGGTTTCCTGGTGACAACAACCCCTTCGTGACAGAGGGCAGAATGAATCAGGAGAAATTCTCAGTGATAACAACTGAGACTACCTTAAACATACACGAATAACACCGTTCACTCCCGGGTAAATGTGCGGAGCACAGAACTGGACCAGATCAGCGCCGGTATGAATAATTCACCAGCCAACATCCTGTTCAACACCCTGACACAATCCCCATTCCCACAACAGCAATGAAAGTGTAGTACTCTGTGTCCCATCGGTCCCCTCGGTCCCTGTCCCCTACACCCCTCTCTGTCTCTGTAACCCCCTCCGGTCGCCTACACCCCTCCCTGTCTCTGTAACCTCCTCTGGTCCCCTACACCCCTCTCTGTCTCTGTAACCTCTCCATTTCCTACACCCCTCCCTGTCTCTGTAACCCCCTCCTGTCCTCTACACCCCTTCCTGTTTCTGTAACTCCTTGCAGACCTCCAGATCCCTCTGGCACCCTCCCACTCACTGCAATCATCATGATTGTCAGGTTGCATACTTCCCACTTTCTGATCCAGATCCTGGGCGATTTTTGGGGCTGGGGTCAGGGATTGGGGTAGGCGTAGGGTCAGAGTCAGGGTTTGGGTAGGGTTAGGTTCAGGGATGTGTATTGGGTCAGGAGGAGAGGTAGGGGTAGGGTCATGTATAAGGTCTGGGTTTAGGATTGGGGTAGGGTCAGGGATAGGGGCTGGATCAATAACGATTAGGGTCACAGTTCAGGTTCTGGGTTAGGGACAGGGTCACCGTTGGGGTCAGGGTCAGGATCATTGTAATTCTGGTCGTGGGAGCAGACTCAGTGAACCAGAGCACGTTTTAATTCTGTTGATTCTCATAAACGGTGCATAAATAGCCTCTGCACAAACAGAATCTGACTTTCAGAGAGCCCGTCTCTCTAGGGGTTGAGGTGACGTATCCATGTAACATAATGCAGAAGCAGCTGAAAAAATAACAGAGAGAGAGTGGGAGAGAGGGGGGAAAGAGGGAGAGGGGGGAGAGAGAGAGTGGGGGAGAGAGAGAGTGGGGGAGAGAGAGAGTGGGGGAGAGAGGGAGAGAGACAGAAAGAGGATGAGAGAGGGGTGAGAGAGGGGGAGAGAGGGGGAGGGGGAGGGAGAGAGAGAGGGAGAGATGGGTGAGAGAGGGGGAGAGAGGGGGAGAGAAGGGGGAGAGGGGGAGGGATAGAGGGGGAGAGGGTGAGAGAGGGTGAGAGATGGGGAGAAAGAGGGAGAGGGGAGGGAGAGAGAGAGGGAGAGGGAGGAGAGGGGTAAGAGGGGGGACAGAGGGAGGAGAGAGGGGGAGGGGGAGAGAGAGAGGATAGAGGACAGTGGGGTAAGAGAGGGGAAGAGAGAGGGCGAGAGAGAGAGGGAGTGAGGGGGAGAGGGACAGAGAGGGAGAGGGAGAGAGAGAGAGGAAGGAAGAAAGGGAGAGGGAGGGAGGGGGAGAGGGAGGGAGGTAGAGAGGGAGAGAAAGGGAGTGAGGGGGAGAAGGGAAGAGTGACGGGGAGAGAGGGGGAGGGGAGATAGAGAGAGGGAGATAGGGGAGAAAGGGAGAGAGGGGAGGGAGAAGGGGAGGGAGGGGCAGAGAGAGGGAGAGAGGGGGGATAGAGGGGGAGAGTGAAGGGGAGAGAGGAGAGAGTGGGAGAGAGAGGATGGGGTGTGAGAGAGGGAGAGAGGGTGAGGGAGAGTGGGGAGAGATAGAGAGAGAGGTGGAGTGAGAGAGGGAAAGGGAGGTAGAGAGGGGGAGGGGGGCGAAAGGTCAGAGAGAGAGAGGGAGATGGGGAGAGTGAGGGAGGGGGAGAGAGAGAGGGGAGAGAGAGAGAGTGAGTGGGGAGAGAGAGAGGGAGACAGGGAGAGAGCGGGAATGAGAATGGGAGAGAGGGGGAGAGAGAGGATGGAGGGGGTAGAGAGGGGGAGAGGGAGGGGGAGAGAGTGGGAGAGAGGGAGGGAGAGAGTGGGAGAGAGGGGGAGCGAGGGAAAGGGAGAGAGAGGGGGTGACAGAGAAGGGGGAATGAGAGAGGGAGGGAGGGAGAGAAGGGGAGAGAGGGGGAGAGAGGGAGGGGGAGAGAGAGATTGGGAGAGAGAGGGAAAGAGGGGGAGGGAGGGGGAGAGGTGGAGAGAGGGGGGGAGAGATGGGAGATAGGGAGAGAGAGTGGAGGAGAGAGGAGGAGAGAGGGGGGGGAGCGAGGGAAAGGGAGAGAGGGGGGGAGAGTTGGAGAGAGAGCGGGAGAGAGGGGGAGATAGGGAGAGAGAGTGGGGGAGAGAGAGGAGGAGAGAGGGAGGGAGAGAGATGGGGATAGAGTGAGACAGGAGGAGAAAGGGGGGAGATGGAGAGAGGGGAGAGAGAAGTGGAGAGAGGAGGAGAGAGGGGCAGAGAGAGGGTGAGAGAGAGGGAGACTGCAGAGAGAGAGAGAGGGTGAGAGAGAGGGAGACTGGGGAGAGAGAGGGTGAGAGAGAGGGAGACTGGGCAGAGAGAGAGGGAGACAGAGACAGAGGGGGAATGAGTGCGGGAGGGAGGGAGTAAGGGGGAGAGAAGTTTGAGTGAGGAGGAGAGAGGGGGGAGAGTGAGGGATAGAGAGGGGGAGAGAGAGAGACACGAAGAAAAGAAGGAGAGGTGTAGTGAGAGAGTGGAGCGAGCGGGAGGGAGGGAGAGAGAGGGAGAGAGCGGGAGGGAGGGAGAGAGGGAGAGGGAGAAGGGTAGAGGGAGAGAGGGGGAGGAAAGGGCTGGGAGAGGGAGAGAGAGGAGTAGAGAGAAGGGGAGAGGGGGAGTGAGGGGTGTGAGAGAGGAGGAGAGAGAGAGTGAGAGAGGGGGAGAGAGTGAGGGAGAGAGAAGGGGAGAGAGGAGGAGAGAGGGGGAGAGAGAGTCAGAGAGGGAGAGAGAGAGGGTGAGAGAGAGGGAGACTGCGGAGAGAGAGAGGGGAGACCGATAGCGAAAGTGACAGTAAATGGACATGTATCAAAGCAATTTAACTTAAGCAGGTCAACGAGGCAGGGATGCCCAATATCACCTTTATTGTTTGCGTTAGCTATAGAACCACTAGCAGAATTGATAAGAATAGATAATTTTATAAAAGGAATAGAAATAAAAGACAAGGAATATAAAATCAGTCTATTTGCGGATGATGTTATAGTGTACTTAACAGAACCAGAACTATCAATAAAAGAATTATATAAGAAATTGAAGGAATATGGAGAAGTGTCGGGTTACAAGATAAACGTAAATAAAAGTGAAGCAATGCCTATGAATAATGCGGATTTCTCAAAATTTAAGAAGGAATCTCCATTTAGATGGCAAATGCAGGCAATAAGATACCTAGGTGTACAAATAAACAAAAATCTCGGCCAACTATATAAACTCAATTATTATCCACTAATGAAAAAATTACAGGACGATTTAGAGCATTGGAAAGATTTGCCACTAACACTAATAGAAAGGATAAACTGTATTAAAATGAACATTTTTCCAAGGATATTATACTTATTTCAGGCATTGCCAATACAACTGACAGAAAAATTCTTCAAGGAGTTGAAGAAAATAATAAGGAAATTTTTATGGAGAGGGGGGGGAAACCGAGGATAGCACTAGATAAATTAACAGAATGGTATAAACAAGGAGGCTTACAACTGCCAAACTTTAAAAATTATTATAGAGCCGCCCAATTAAGATACCTATCAGATTTTTATCAAACAAGGGAAAAACCAGACTGGACGAGATTAGAATTAGATAAAATAGGGGAAAAGATACCTGAACACATATTATATAAATGGGATGAAAAATTGGTACAACATAGAAGTTCTCCAGTATTACATCATCTCCTCAATATTTGGAAGAAGATTCATGTAGAAAGAAATAAAACAAATTATCAATTACCAAAACTAATATTGACGCAAAACAAGTTACTCCCTTTTACAATAGATAACCTTTCCTTTAGAGAATGGGAGAAAAAAGGGATTAAAAGAATAGAAAATTGTTTTTCAGGAAATAGATTCTTATCCTTTGAACAAATGAAAGATAAGTCAATATAACTCAAGATACAGCGCTGGCATATCACCAATTGAGATCCTACTTGAAGGATAAATTAGGAAGCAGTTTGAGTTTGCCAGAGGCAAGTAACCTTGAATATGTGATTACAGATACAATGATAATCAAAAGATTTATAACAAATGTGTATATTAAACTGCAAGAAAAGGAGAATGAGGAAACAAATGGTAAAACTAAACAAAAATGGGAACAAGATTTAAATATAAAGATAAAAAAGGAAACATGGGAGAAATTATGTTCTGGAACGATGAGAAATACAATAAATACGAGGCTACGTATGATACAATATAACTGGATACACAGACTATACATTACACCTCAAAAGTTAAATAAATGGGACCCAACAGTATCTGATAGATGTTTTCGATGTAAAAAAGAAATGGGAACAACAATTCATGCAATCTGGACATGTGAGAAAGTAGAAAAATTTTGGGATGATCTAAATCAGATATTAAATAAAATAACAGAAAACAATATACCAAAGAATCCAGAGATCTTCCTCCTAAGTAACATAAAAAACAAAGAATTTGGAATTGATTTGGAAGATGCACAAAAAAGATAGGGAGAGTGGGAGAGAGAGGGGGGCGCGGGGGGAAGATAGGGTGAGAGAGAGGCGGGGAGAGGGAGAGAGGGGGAGTGAGGGGTGTCAGAGAGAGGGAGAGAGAGGAGGAGAGAGAGAGGGAGAGAGAGAGAGAAAGGGTGATAGAGTGAGACAGGGGAGAAAGGGGGGAGATGGAGAGAGGGGAGAGAAGGGGAGAGGAGGAGAGAGGGGGGAGAGAGAGGGTGAGAGATAGGGAGACTGCGGAGAGAGAGAGAGGGTGAGCGAGAGGGAGACTGGGGAGAGAGAGAGGGTGAGAGAGATGGAGACTGGGGAGAGAGAGAGGGAGACAGAGACAGAGGGGGAATGAGTGCGGGAGGGAGGGAGTAAGGGGCGAGAGAAGTTGGAGTGAGGAGGAGAGAGGGGGGGAGAGTGAGGGGTAGAGAGGGGGAGAGAGGGAGGGTGAGAGAGAGTGGGAGAGGGGGGGGAAGGGAGGGTGAGAAAGGGGGGAAGAGGGAGAGAGAGAGGGAGAGAGGGGGAGATAGGGAGAGAGTGGGAGAGAGGGAGGGAGAGAGAGAGGGAGCGAGGGAAAGGGAGAGAGAGGGGGTGACAGAGAGGGGGGAATGAGAGAGGGAGGGTGGGAGAGAAGGGGAGAGAGGGGGAGAGGGGGGAGAGAGGGAGGGGGAGAGTGAGTGGGAGAGGGGGAAGGGAGGGTGAGAAAGTGGGGAAGAGGGAGAGAGAGAGGGAGAGAGGGGGGAGATAGGGAGAGAGAGAGAGAGAGAGAGGGAGGGAGAGAGAGGGAGCAAGGGAAAGGGAGAGAGAGGGGGTGACAGAGAGGGGGGAATGAGAGAGGGAGGGAGGGAGAGAAGGGGAGAGAGGGTGGAGAGAGGGGAAGAGGGGGAGAGGTGGAGAGAGGGGGAGAGAGGGGAGATAGGAGAGAGAGTGGGAGAGAGAAAGGAGGAGAGGGAGGGAGAGAGAGGGGGTGCGAGGGAAAGGGAGAGAGAGGGGGAGAGTTAGAGAGAGAGAGCGGGAGAGAGTGGGGAGATAGGGAGAGAGAGTGGGAGAGAGAGGAGGAGAGAGGGAGGGAGAGAGAGGGGCATAGAGTGAGACAGGGGGATAGAGTGAGACAGGGGGAGAAAGGGGGGAGATGGAGAGAGGGGAGAGAGGGGGAGAGAGAAGGGGAGAGAGGAGAAGAGAGGGGGAGAGAGAGGGTGAGAGAGAGGGAGAGAGAGGGTGAGAGAGAGGGAGACTGCAGAGAGAGAGAGAGGGTGAGCGAGAGGGAGACTGGGGAGAGAGAGAGGGTGAGAGAGATGGAGACTGGGGAGAGAGAGAGGGAGACATAGACAGAGGGCGAATGAGTGCGGGAGGGAGGGAGTAAGGGGGAGAGAAGTTGGAGTGATGAGGAGAGAGCGGGGAGAGGGAGGGGGAGAGTGAGTGGGAGAGGGGGAAGGGAGGGTGAGAAAGTGGGGAAGAGGGAGAGAGAGAGGGAGAGAGGGGGGAGATAGGGAGAGAGAGAGAGAGAGGGAGGGAGAGAGAGGGAGCAAGGGAAAGGGAGAGAGAGGGGGTGACAGAGAGGGGGGAATGAGAGAGGGAGGGAGGGAGAGAAGGGGAGAGAGGGTGGAGAGAGGGGGAGAGGGGGAGAGAGGGAGGGGGAGAGAGTGGGAAAGTGGGGGAGGGTGGGGGAGAGGTGGAGAGAGGGGGAGAGAGGGGAGATAGGGAGAGAGAGTGGGAGAGCGAGAGGAGGAGAGAGGGAGGGAGAGAGAGGGGGAGCGAGGGAAAGGGAGAGAGAGGGGGAGAGTTGGAGAGAGAGCGGGAGAGAGGGGGAGATAGGGAGAGAGTGGGAGAGAGAGGAGGAGAGAGGGATGGAGAGAGAGGGGGATAGAGTGAGACGGGGATAGTGTGAGACAGGGGGAGAAAGGGGGAGATGGAGAGAGGGGAGAGAGAAGGGGAGAGAGGAGGAGAGAGGGGGAGAGAGAGGGTGCGAGATAGGGAGACTGCAGAGAGAGAGAGAGGGTTAGCGAGAGGGAGACTGGGGAGAGAGAGAGGGGTGATAGAGATGGAGACTGGGGAGAGAGAGAGGGAGACAGAGACAGAGGGGGAATGAGTGCAGGAGGGAGGGAGTAAGGTGGAGAAAAGTTGGAGTGAGGAGGATGAGAGGGGGAGAGTGAGGGGTAGAGAGAGGGAGACACGGAGAGAGGTGTAGTGAGAGAGAGGGAGCGAGCGGTAGGGAGGGAGAGAGAGGGAGAGAGCGGGAGGGAGTGAGGGAGGGAGAGAGGGAGAGGGAGGAGGGAGAAGGGCAGAGGGAGAGAGGGGGAGGAAAGGGCTGGGAGAGGGAGAGCGAGGAGTAGAGAGAAGTGGAGAGAGGGGGAGAGAGGGACAGAGAGGGGAGGGAGGGGAGATAGGGAGAGTGGGAGAGAGTGGGAGAGAGAGGAGGAGAGAGAGAGGGGGAGAGAGTGAGACAGGGGGATAGAGTGAGACAGGGGAGAAAGGGGGAGATGGAGAGAGGGGAGAGAAGGGGGAGAGGAGGAGAGAGGGGGAGAGAGAGGGTGAGAGATAGGGAGACTGCGGAGAGAGAGAGAGGGTGAGCGAGAGGGAGACTGGGAAGAGAGAGAGGGTGAGAGAGATGGAGACTGGGAGAGAGAGAGGGAGACAGAGACAGAGGGGGAATGAGTGCGGGAGGGAGGGAGTAAGGGGAAGAGAAGTTGGAGTGAGGAGGAGAGAGGGGGGAGAGTGAGGGGTAGAGAGGGGGAGAGAGGGAGGGAGAGAGAGAGTGGGAGAGGGGGTGAAGGGAGGGTGAGAAAGTGGGGAAGAGGGAGAGAGAGAGAGAGAGGGGGGGAGATAGGGAGAGAGTGGGAGAGAGGGAGGAGAGAGAGACCGAGTGAGGGAAAGAGAGAGAGAGGGGGGTGACAGAGAGGGGGGAATGAGAGAGGGAGGGGTGGGAGAGAAGGGGAGAGAGGGTGGAGAGAGGAGGAGAGGGGGAGAGAGGGAGGGGAGAGAGTGGGAAAGAGGGGGAGGGAGGGGGAGAGGTGGAGAGAGGGGGAGAAAGGGGAGATCGGGAGAGAGAGGAGGAGAGAGGGTGGGAGAGAAAGAGGGAGCGAGGGAAAGGGAGAGAGAGGGGGAGAGTTGGAGAGAGAGAGCGGGTGAGAGAGTGGGAGAGAGAGTGGGAGAGAGAGGAGGAGAGAGGGAGGGAGAGAGAGGGGGGATAGAGTGAGACAGGGGGATAGAGTGAGACAGGGGGAGAAAGGGGGGAGATGGAGAGAGGGAGAGAGAGGAGGAGAGAGGGGGGAGAGAGAGGGTGAGAGAGAGGGAGACTGCGGAGAGAGAGAGAGGGTGAGCGAGAGGGAGACTGGGGAGAGAGAGAGGGTGAGAGAGATGAAGACTGTGGAGAGAGAGAGGGAGACAGAGACAGAGGGGGAATGAGTGCGGGAGGGAGGGAGTAAGGGGGGAGAGAAGTTGGAGTGAGGTGGAGAGAGTGGGGAGAGTGAGGGGTAGAGAGGGGGAGAGAGGGAGGGGGAGAGTGAGTGGGAGAGGGGGGAAGGGAGGCTGAGAAATTGGGGAAGAGGGAGAGAGAGAGGGAGAGAGGGGGGAGATAGGGAGAGAGAGGGAGGGAGAGAGAGAGGGAGCGAGGGAAAGGGAGAGAGAGGGTGTGACAGAGAGGGGGGAATGAGAGAGGGAGGGAGGGAGAGAAGGGGAGAGAGGGTGGAGAGAGGGGGAGAGAGGGAGGGGGAGAGAGTGGGAAAGAGGGGGAGGGAGGGGGAGAGGGAGAGGGAGGAGGGAGAAGGGTAGAGGAGAGAGGGGGAGGAAAGGGCTGGGAGAGGGGGAGAGAGGAGTAGAGAGAAGTGGAGAGAGGGGGAGAGAGGGAGAGAGAGGGGAGATAGGGAGAGTGGGAGAGAGAGGGGAGAGAGGGGGGGGAGATAGGGGGAGAGAGAGGCGGGGAGAGGGAGAGAGGGGGAGTGAGGGGTGTGAGAGAGAGGGAGAGAGAGGAGGAGAGAGAGAGGGGGAGAGAGTGAGACAGGGGGATAGAGTGAGACAGGGGAGAAAGGGGGAGATGGAGAGAGGGGAGAGAAGGGGAGTGGAGGAGAGACGGGGAGAGAGAGGGTGAGAGATAGGGAGACTGCGGAGAGAGAGAGAGGGTGAGCGAGAGGGAGACTGGGGAGAGAGAGGGTGAGAGAGATGGAGACTGGGGAGAGAGAGAGGGAGACAGAGACAGAGGGGGAATGAGTGCGGGAGGGAGGGAGTAAGGGGGAGAGAAGTTGGAGTGAGGAGGAGTGAGGGGGGAGAGTGAGGGGTAGAGAGGGGGAGAGAGGGAAGGAGAGAGAGTGGGAGAGGGGGGTAGGGAGGGTGAGAAAGTGGGGAAGAGGGAGAGAGAGAGGGAGAGAGCGGGAGATAGGGAGAGAGTGGGAGAGAGGGAGGGAGGGAGAGAGGGAGCGAGGGAAAGGGAATGAGAGGGGGTGACAGAGAGGGGGGGAATGAGAGAGGGAGGGTGGGAGAGAAGGGGAGAGAGGGTGGAGAGAGGGGGAGAGGGGGGAAAGAGGGAGGGGGGAGAGAGAGATTGGGAGAGAGTGGGAAAGAGGGGGAGGGAGGGGGAGAGGTGGAGGAGGGGGAGAGGGGGAGAGAGGGAGATAGGGAGAGAGGGTGGGAGAGAGAAAGGAGGAGAGGGAGGGAGAGAGAGGGGGAGCGAAGGAAAGGGAGAGAGAGGGGGAGAGTTGGAGAGAGAGAGAGCGGGAAGAGAGGGGGAGATAGGGAGAGAGAGTGGGTGAGAGAGTGGGAGAGAGAGGAGGAGAGAGGGAAGGAGAGAGAGGGGGATAGAGTGAGACGGGGGATAGAGTGAGACGGGGAGAAAGGGGGGAGATGGAGAGAGCGGAGAGAGGGGGAGAGAGAAGGGGAGAGAGGAGGAGAGAGTGGGAGAGAGAGGGTGAGAAAGAGGGAGACTGCGGAGAGAGAGAGAGGGTGAGCGAGAGGGAGACTGGGGAGAGAGAGAGGGTGAGAAAGATGAAGACTGGGGGAGAGAGAGAGGGAGACAGAGACAGAGGGGAAATGAGTGCGGGAGGGAGGGAGTAAGGGGGAGAGAAGTTGGAGTGAGGAGGAGAGAGGGGGGAGAGTGAGGGGTAGAGAGGGGGAGAGAGGGAGAGAGGGGGAATAAGAGAGATGGGGGAGGGAGGGAGGGGGTGAGAGTGTGGAGAGAAGGAGAGAGAGGGAGAGAACAGGAGAGAGAGGGGGAGAGAGGATGGAGAGAGAGGGGTGTGAGAGAGTGGGGAAGAGGGTGTGAGGGAGAGGTAGAGAGAGAGGGGTTGTAGAGGGAGAGATGGGAGAGGCTGGAGAGAGGGGGTGGGGATAGAGAGAGTGGGAGACAGGGAGATATGGGGAGTGAGAGAGAGGGGCAGAGAGAGGGAGACAGGGATGGAGGGAGAGAGAAGGGGAAAGAGGGGGAGGAGGGGGCAGAGAGGGAAGAGAGAGGGGGAGAGAGGGGGGTGAGTGGAGGAGAGTTGGAGAATGAGAGAGGGGGGGAGATGCGGGGAAAGAGGGAGAAAGTGGGGAGTGAGAAGGGAGAGAGGGGGGGAGAGAGGGAGAGAAAGGGGAGGGAGCAGGAGGGATGGGTAAAGGTGGAGAGAGGGGGAGAGAGAGAGGGATACAGGGTGAGAGGCGGAGTGAGAGAGGGGAGAGAGAGGGAGACAGGGAGAGAGAGGGAGAGAGAAGGGGAGAGAGGGGGAGTTGGGGGAGAGGGGAGAGAGCGGGAGAGTGGGGGAGAGTTGGAGAATAGGAGAGAGGGGACGGGGAGAAAGAGGGAGTGAGAAGGGGGAGTGCGAAGGGGAGAGAGGGGGAGAGATAGGGAGAGAGGGGAGAGAGGGAGAGATGGGGAGAAAGAGGGTGAGAGAGGGGGAGAGGGGAGGGAAGATGGGGATAGAGGTGGAGAGGGGGAGAGGGGGAGAATGGGAGGGAGGTTAGAGAGAGGGGAGTGCTTGAGAGAGGAGGTAGAGAGAGCGGGAATGAGAGGGAGAGAAGGAGTTAGATGTGGTAGAGAGAAGGAGAAAGGGAGAGGAAGAGAGAGAGGGGAGACAGGGAGTGAGAGTGGGAGTCGGGGGGAGCGGGGTAGAGAGGGTGAGAGAGGGGTTAGAGAGAATGGGAGAGAGGGGGAGAGATGGGGAGCAAGGGAGAGAGGGTGGGAGAGGGGGAAAGAGGAGAGAGGAGGAGAAAGGAGGAGAGGGAGAGATGGGGAGAGAGGGGTTGAGGGGGAGGGGAGATAGGGGAGAAAGGGAGGGAGAGAGGGACAGATGGGGAGAGAGGGGGTGAGTGGTGGGACGAGGGGAGGGAGGGGGAGGGACAGGGGGAGGGAGAGAGGGAGAGAGAGAGGGGGAGAGAAGGGGGTGATGGGGAGAGAGTGGGAGAAAGGGAGAGGGAGAAAGAGAGAGAGAGTGTGGGAGAGAGGAAGTGAGAGGGGGGAGTGATTGAGAGAGAGAGGGATAGATGTGGAGTGAGGGGGTGAGCATGGGAGAGAGAGAGGAGGAGAGGGCAGAGATGGAGACTGGGGAGAGAGAGAGGGAGACAGAGACAGAGGGGGAATGAGTGCGGGGAGGGAGGGAGTAAGGGGGAGAGAAGTTGGAGTGAGGAGGAGATAGGGGGAGAGTGAGGGGTAGAGAGGGGGGAGAGAGGGAGGGAGAGAGAGAGTGGGAGAGGGGGGGAAGGGAGGGTGAGAAAGTGGGGAAGAGGGAGAGAGAGAGGGAGAGAGGGGGAGATAGGGAGAGAGTGGGAGGGAGAGAGAGAGGGAGCGAGGGAAAGGGAGAGAGAGGGGGTGACAGAGAGGGGGGAATGAGAGAGGGAGGGAGGGAGAGAAGGGGAGAGAGGGTGGAGAGAGGGGGAGAGGGGGAGAGAGGGAGAGGGAGAGAGAGATTGGGACAGAGTGGGAAAGAGGGGGAGGGAGGAGGAGAGGTGGAGAGAGGGGGGAGAGAGGGGAGATAGGGAGAGAGAGTGGGAGAGAGAGAGGAGGAGAGAGGGAGGGAGAGAGAGGGGGAGCGAGGGAAAGGGAGAGAGAGGGGAGAGTTGGAGAGAGAGCGGGAGAGAGGGAGATAGAGTGAGACAGGGGAGAAAGGGGGGGAGATGGAGAGAGGGGAGAGAAGGGGAGAGAGAGGGTGAGAGATAGGGAGACTGTGGAGAGAGAGAGGGTGAGCGAGAGGGAGACTGGGGAGAGAGAGGGTGAGAGAGAGAGGGTGAGAGAGATGGAGACTGGGGAGAGAGAGGGTGAGAGAGATGAAGACTGGGGAGAGAGGGGGTGACAGAGAGGGGGGAATGAGAGAGGGAGGGTGGGAGAGAGGGTGGAGAGAGGGGGAGAGGGGGAGAGAGGGAGGGGGGAGAGAGAGACTGGGAGAGAGTGGGAAAGAGGGGGAGGGAGGGGGAGAGGTGGAGAGAGGGGGAGAGAGGGGGAGAGAGAAGGGGAGAGGGGAGAGAGAGGGTGAGAGAGAGGGAGACTGCGGAGAGAGAGAGAGGGTGAGCGAGAGGGAGACTGGGGAGAGAGAGAGGGTGAGAAAGATGGAGACTGGGGAGAGAGAGAGGGAGACAGAGACAGAGGGGGAATGAGTGCGGGAGGGAGGGAGTAAGGTGGAGAAAAGTTGGAGTGAGGAGGAGAGAGGGGGAGAGTGAGGGGGAGAGAGGGAGGGGGAGAGAGAGGGAGACACGGAGAGAGGTGTAGTGAGAGAGAGGGAGCGAGCGGTAGGGAGGGAGAGAGAGGGAGAGAGCGGGAGGGAGGGAGGGAGAGAGAGGGAGGGAGAGAGGGAGAGGGAGGAGGGAAAAGGGTAGAGGTAGAGAAGGGAGGAAAGGGCTGGGAGAGGGGGAGAGAGGAGTAGAGAGAAGTGGAGAGAGGGGGAGAGAGGGAGAGAGAGGGGGAGAGAGGGGAGATAGGGAGAGTGGGAGAGAGAGGGGAGAGAGAGGGGGGCGAGGGGGGGGAGATAGGGTGAGAGAGAGGCGGGGAGTGAGGGGTGTGAGAGAGAGGGAGAGAGAGGAGGAGAGAGAGAGGGGGAGAGAGTGAGAAAGGGGGATAGAGTGAGACAGGGGAGAAAGGGGGGAGATGGAGAGAGGGGAGAGTAGGGGAGAGGAGGAGAGAGGGAGAGAGAGAGGGTGAGAGATAGGGAGACTGCGGAGAGAGAGAGAGGGTGAGCGAGAGGGAGACTGGGGAGAGAGAGAGGGTGAGAGAGATGGAGACTGGGGAGAGAGAGAGGGAGACAGAGACAGAGGGGGAATGAGTGCGGGAGGGAGGGAGTAAGGGGGGAGAGAAGTTGGAGTGAGGAGGAGAGAGGGGGGAGAATGAGAGGTAGAGAGGGGGAGAGAGGGAGGGTGAGAGAGAGTGGGAGAGGGGGGAAGGGAGGGTGAGAAAGTGGGGAAGAGGGAGAGAGAGAGGGAGAGAGTAGGAGAGAGGGAGGGAGAGAGAGAGGGAGCGTGGGAAAGGGAGAGAGAGGGGGTGATAGAGAGGGGGGAATGAGAGAGGGGGGTGGGAGAGAAGGGGAGAGAGGGTGAAGAGAGGGGGAGAGGGGGAGAGAGGGAGGGGTAGAGAGAGATTGGGAGAGAGTTGGAAAGAGGGGGAGGGAGGGGGAGAGGTGGAGAGAGGGGGGAGAGAGGGGAGATAGGGAGAGAGAGTGGGAGAGGAAAGTAGGAGAGGGAGGGAGAAAGAGGGGGAGTGAAGGAAAGGGAGTGAGAGGGGGAGAGTTGGAGAGAGAGAGCGGGAGAGAGGGGGAGATAGGGAGAGAGAGTGGGAGGGAGAGTGGGAGAGAGAGGAGGAGAGAGGGAGGGAGAGAGAGGGGGATAGAATGAGACAGGGGGATAGAATGAGACGGGGAGAAAGGGGGGAGATGGAGAGAGGGGAGAGAGGGGGAGATAGGGAGAGAGAGTGGGAGGGAGAGTGGGAGAGAGAGGAGGAGAGAGGGAGGGAGAGAGAGGGGGATAGAGTGAGACAGGGGGATAGAGTGAGACGGGGAGAAAAGGGGGAGATGGAGAGAGGGGGAGAGAGAAGGGGAGAGAGGAGGAGAGAGGGGAGAGAGAGGGTGAGAGAGAGGGAGACTGCGGAGAGAGAGACAGGGTGAGCGAGAGGGACACTGGGGAGCGAGAGGGTGAGAGAGATGAAGACTGGGGAGAGAGAGAGGGAGACAGTGACAGAGGGGGAATGAGTGCGGGAGGGAGGGAGTAAGGGGGAGAGAAGTTGGAGAGAGGGGGAGAGTGAGGGGTAGAGAGGGGGAGAGAGGGAGGGGGGAGAGAGAGGGAGACACGGAGAGAGGTGCAGTGAGAGAGAGGGAGCGAGCGGTAGGGAGGGAGAGAGAGGGAGAGAGCGGGAGAGAGGGAGGGAGAGAGGGAGAGGGAGGAGGGAGAAGGGTAGAGAGAGAGAGGGGGAGGAAAGGGCTGGGAGAGGGAGAGAGAGGGAGAGAGATGAGTAGAGAGAAGTGGAGAGAGGGGGAGAGAGGGAGAGAGAGGGGAGGGAGGGGAGATAGGGAGAGTGGGAGAGAGAGGGGAGAGAGAGTGGGCGGGGGGGAGATAGGGAGAGAAAGGGGAGAGAGGGGGAGAGGTGGAGAGGAGGAGAGAGAGGGGGAGATAGGGAGAGGTGGAGTGAGAGAGGGAAAGAGATGAAGGTAGGTAGAGAGGGGGAGGGGGGGAGAGAGGTCAGAGAGAGAGAGGGAGAATGGGGAGAGTGAGGGAGGGGGAGAGAGATAGAGGGTGAGTGAGAGGGAGACTGGGGAGAGAGAGAGGGTGAGAGAGATGGAGACTGGGGAGAGAGAGAGGGAGACAGAGACAGAGGGAGAATGAGTGCGGGAGGGAGGGAATAAGGGGGAGAGAAGTTGGAGTGAGGAGGAGAGAGCGGGAGAGTGAGGGGTAGAGAGGGGGAGAGAGGGAGGGAGAGAGAGAGTGGGAGAGGGGGGGAAGGGAGGGTGAGAAAGTGGGGAAGAGGGAGAGAGAGAGGGAGAGAGGGGGAGATAGGGAGAGAGTGGGAGAGAGAGGGAGCGAGGGAAAGGGAGAGAGAGGGGGAGAGTTAGAGAGAGAGAGAGCGGGAGAGAGGGGGAGATAGGGAGAGAGAGTGGGAGAGAGAGTGGGAGAGAGAGGAGGAGAGAGGGAGGGAGAGAGAGAGGGAGCGAGGGAGAGAGGGAGCGAGGGAAAGGGAATGAGAGGGGGTGACAGAGAGGGGGGAATGAGAGAGCGAGGGTGGGAGAGAAGGGGAGAGAGGGTGGAGAGAGGGAGAGAGGGAGAGAGAGGGAGGGGGAGAGAGAGATTGGGTGAGAGTGGGAAAGAGGGGGAGGGAGGGGGAGAGGTGGAGAGAGGGGGAGAGAGGGGAGATAGGGAGAGAGAGTGGGAGAGAGAAAGGAGGAGAGGGAGGGAGAGAGAGGGGGTGCGAGGGAAAGGGAGAGAGAGGGGGAGAGTTAGAGAGAGAGAGCGGGAGAGAGTGGGGAGATAGGGAGAGAGAGTGGGTTAGAGAGTGGGAGAGAGAGGAGGAGAGAGGGAGGGAGAGAGAGGGGCATAGAGTGAGACAGGGGGATAGAGTGAGACAGGGGGAGAAAGGGGGGAGATGGAGAGAGGGGAGAGAGGGGGAGAGAGAAGGGGAGAGAGGAGAAGAGAGGGGGAGAGAGAGGGTGAGAGAGAGGGAGACTGCAGAGAGAGAGAGAGGGTGAGCGAGAGGGAGACTGGGGAGAGAGAGAGGGTGAGAGAGATGGAGACTGGGGAGAGAGAGAGGGAGACAGAGACAGAGGGCGAATGAGTGCGGGAGGGAGGGAGTAAGGGGGAGAGAAGTTGGAGTGATGAGGAGAGAGCGGGGAGAGTGAGGGGTAGAGAGGGGGAGAGGGAGGGGGAGAGTGAGTGGGAGAGGGGGAAGGGAGGGTGAGAAAGTGGGGAAGAGGGAGAGAGAGAGGGAGAGAGGGGGGAGATAGGGAGAGAGAGAGAGAGAGGGAGGAGAGAGAGGGAGCAAGGGAAAGGGAGAGAGAGGGGGTGACAGAGATGGGGGAATGAGAGAGGGAGGGAGGGAGAGAAGGGGAGAGAGGGTGGAGAGAGGGGAAGAGGGGGAGAGAGGGAGGGGGAGAGAGTGGGAAAGTGGGGGAGGGTGGGGGAGAGGTGGAGAGAGGGGGGAGAGAGGGGAGATAGGGAGAGAGAGTGGGAGAGCGAGAGGAGGAGAGAGGGAGGGAGAGAGAGGGGGAGCGAGGGAAAGGGAGAGAGAGGGGGAGAGTTGGAGAGAGAGCGGGAGAGAGGGGGAGATAGGGAGAGAGTGGGAGAGAGAGGAGGAGAGAGGGATGGAGAGAGAGGGGATAGAGTGAGACAGGGGGATAGTGTGAGACAGGGGGAGAAAGGGGGAGATGGAGAGAGGGGAGAGAGGGGGAGAGAGAAGGGGAGAGAGGAGGAGAGAGGGGAGAGAGAGGGTGAGAGATAGGGAGACTGCAGAGAGAGAGAGAGGGTTAGCGAGAGGGAGACTGGGGAGAGAGAGAGGGTGATAGAGATGGAGACTGGGGAGAGAGAGAGGGAGACAGAGACAGAGGGGGAATGAGTGCAGGAGGGAGGGAGTAAGGTGGAGAAAAGTTGGAGTGAGGAGGAGAGAGGGGGAGAGTGAAGGGTAGAGAGAGGGAGACACGGAGAGAGGTGTAGTGAGAGAGAGGGAGCGAGCGGTAGGGAGGGAGAGAGAGGGAGAGAGCGGGAGGGAGGGAGGGAGAGTGAGGGAGGGAGAGAGGGAGAGGGAGGAGGGAGAAGGGCAGAGGGAGAGAGGGGGAGGAAAGGGCTGGGAGAGGGAGAGCGAGGAGTAGAGAGAAGTGGAGAGAGGGGGAGAGAGGGACAGAGAGGGGAGGGAGGGGAGATAGGGAGAGTGGGAGAGAGAGGGAGAGAGAGGAGGAGAGAGAGAGGGGGAGAGAGTGAGACAGAGGGATAGAGTGAGACAGGGGAGAAAGGGGGAGATGGAGAGAGGGGAGAGAAGGGGAGAGGAGGAGAGAGGGGGAGAGAGAGGGTGAGAGATAGGGAGACTGCGGAGAGAGAGAGAGGGTGAGCGAGAGGGAGACTGGGAAGAGAGAGAGGGTGAGAGAGATGGAGACTGGGGAGAGAGAGAGGGAGACAGAGACAGAGGGGGAATGAGTGCGGGAGGGAGGGAGTAAGGGGAAGAGAAGTTGGAGTGAGGAGGAGAGAGGGGGGAGAGTGAGGGGTAGAGAGGGGGAGAGAGGGAGGGAGAGAGAGAGTGGGAGAGGGGGTGAAGGGAGGGTGAGAAAGTGGGGAAGAGGGAGAGAGAGAGAGAGAGGGGGGGGAGATAGGGAGAGAGTGGGAGAGAGGGAGGGAGAGAGAGACCGAGTGAGGGAAAGAGAGAGAGAGGGGGTGACAGAGAGGGGGGAATGAGAGAGGGAGGGTGGGAGAGAAGGGGAGAGAGTGTGGAGAGAGGGGGAGAGGGGGGAGAGAGGGAGGGGGAGAGAGTGGGAAAGAGGGGGAGGGAGGGGGAGAGGTGGAGAGAGGGGGGAGAGAGGGGAGATAGGGAGAGAGAGTGGGAGAGAGAGGAGGAGAGAGGGTGGGAGAGAAAGAGGGAGCGAGGGAAAGGGAGAGAGAGGGGGAGAGTTGGAGAGAGAGAGCGGGTGAGAGAGTGGGAGAGAGAGTGGGAGAGAGAGGAGGAGAGAGGGAGGGAGAGAGAGGGGGGATAGAGTGAGACAGGGGGATAGAGTGAGACAGGGGGAGAAAGGGGGGAGATGGAGAGAGGGAGAGAGAGGAGGAGAGAGGGGGAGAGAGAGGGTGAGAGAGAGGGAGACTGCGGAGAGAGAGAGAGGGTGAGCGAGAGGGAGACTGGGGAGAGAGAGAGGGTGAGAGAGATGAAGACTGTGGAGAGAGAGAGGGAGACAGAGACAGAGGGGGAATGAGTGCGGGAGGGAGGGAGTAAGGGGGAGAGAAGTTGGAGTGAGGTGGAGAGAGTGGGGAGAGTGAGGGGTAGAGAGGGGGAGAGAGGGAGGGGGGAGAGTGAGTGGGAGAGGGGGGAAGGGAGGCTGAGAAATTGGGGAAGAGGGAGAGAGAGAGGGAGAGAGGGGGGAGATAGGGAGAGAGAGGGAGGGAGAGAGAGAGGGAGCGAGGGAAAGGGAGAGAGAGGGGGTGACGGAGAGGGGGGAATGAGAGAGGGAGGGAGGGAGAGAAGGGGAGAGAGGGTGGAGAGAGGGGGAGAGAGGGAGGGGGGAGAGAGTGGGAAAGAGGGGGAGGGAGGGGGAGAGGGAGAGGGAGGAGGGAGAAGGGTAGAGGGAGAGAGGGGGAGGAAAGGGCTGGGAGAGGGGGAGAGAGGAGTAGAGAGAAGTGGAGAGAGGGCGAGAGAGGGAGAGAGAGGGGAGAGAGGGGAGATAGGGAGAGTGGGAGAGAGAGGGGAGAGGGGGGGGGGAGATAGGGGGAGAGAGAGGCGGGGAGAGGGAGAGAGGGGGAGTGAGGGGTGTGAGAGAGAGGGAGAGAGAGGAGGAGAGAGAGAGGGGGAGAGAGTGAGACAGGGGGATAGAGTGAGACAGGGGAGAAAGGGGGAGATGGAGAGAGGGGAGAGAAGGGGAGTGGAGGAGAGACGGGGAGAGAGAGGGTGAGAGATAGGGAGACTGCGGAGAGAGAGAGAGGGTGAGCGAGAGGGAGACTGGGGAGAGAGAGAGGGTGAGAGAGATGGAGACTGGGGAGAGAGAGAGGGAGACAGAGACAGAGGGGGAATGAGTGCGGGAGGGAGGGAGTAAGGGGGAGAGAAGTTGGAGTGAGGAGGAGTGAGGGGGAGAGTGAGGGGTAGAGAGGGGGAGAGAGGAAGGAGAGAGAGAGTGGGAGAGGGGGGTAGGGGAGGGTGAGAAAGTGGGGAAGAGGGAGAGAGAGAGGGAGAGAGCGGGAGATAGGGAGAGAGTGGTGGAGAGAGGGAGGGAGGGAGAGAGGGAGCGAGGGAAAGGGAATGAGAGGGGTGACAGAGAGGGGGGAATGAGAGAGGGAGGGTGGGAGAGAAGGGGAGAGAGGGTGGAGAGAGGGGGAGAGGGGGAAAGAGGGAGGGGGAGAGAGAGATTGGGAGAGAGTGGGAAAGAGGGGGAGGGAGGGGGAGAGGTGGAGAGAGGGGGGAGAGAGGGGAGATAGGGAGAGAGGGGTGGGAGAGAGAAAGGAGGAGAGGGAGGGAGAGAGAGGGGGGAGCGAAGGAAAGGGAGAGAGAGGGGGAGAGTTGGAGAGAGAGAGAGCGGGAGAGAGGGGGAGATAGGGAGAGAGAGTGGGAGAGAGAGTGGGAGAGAGAGGAGGAGAGAGGGAAGGAGAGAGAGGGGGATAGAGGTGAGACGGGGGATAGAGTGAGATGGGGAGAAAGGGGGAGATGGAGAGAGCGGAGAGAGGGGGAGAGAGAAGGGGAGAGAGGAGGAGAGAGTGGGAGAGAGAGGGGTGAGAAAGAGGGAGACTGCAGAGAGAGAGAGAGGGTGAGCGAGAGGGAGACTGGGGAGAGAGAGAGGGTGAGAAAGATGAAGACTGGGGAGAGAGAGAGGGAGACAGAGACAGAGGGGAAATGAGTGCGGGAGGGAGGGAGTAAGGGGGAGAGAAGTTGGAGTGAGGAGGAGAGAGGGGGGAGAGTGAGGGGTAGAGAGGGGGAGAGAGGGAGACAGGGAGAGAGGGGGAATAAGAGAGATGGGGGAGGGAGGGAGGGGGTGAGAGTGTGGAGAGAAGGAGAGAGAGGGAGAGAACAGGAGAGAGAGGGGGAGAGAGGATGGAGAGAGAGGGGTGTGAGAGAGTGGGGAAGAGGGTGTGAGGGAGAGGTAGAGAGAGAGGGGTTGTAGAGGGAGAGATGGGAGAGGCTGGAGAGAGGGGGGTGGGGATAGAGAGAGAGGGAGACAGGGAGATATGGGGAGTGAGAGAGAGGGGCAGAGAGAGGGAGACAGGGATGGAGGGAGAGAGAAGGGGAAAGAGGGGGGAGTGAGGGGGAGAGGGGGAGGGAGGGGGCAGAGAGGGAAGAGAGAGGGGGAGAGAGGGGGGTGAGTGGAGGAGAGTTGGAGAATGAGAGAGGGGGGGAGATGCGGGGAAAGAGGGAGAAAGTGGGGAGTGAGAAGGGAGAGAGGGGGGGAGAGAGGGAGAGAAAGGGGAGGGAGCAGGAGGGATGGGTAAAGGTGGAGAGAGGGGGAGAGAGAGAGGGATACAGGGTGAGAGGCGGAGTGAGAGAGGGGAGAGAGAGGGAGACAGGGAGAGAGGGAGAGAGAAGGGGAGAGAGGGGGAGTTGGGGGAGAGGGGAGAGAGCGGGAGAGTGGGGGGAGAGTTGGAGAATAGGAGAGAGGGGACGGGGAGAAAGAGGGAGTGAGAAGGGGGAGTGCGAAGGGGAGAGAGGGGGAGAGATAGGGAGAGGGAGGGGAGAGAGGGAGAGATGGGGAGAAAGAGGGTGAGAGAGGGGGGAGAGGGGAGGGAAGATAGGGATAGAGGTGGAGAGGGGGAGAGGGGGAGAATGGGAGGGAGGTTAGAGAGAGGGGATGTGCTTGAGAGAGGAGGTAGAGAGAGCGGGAATGAGGAGTTAGATGTGGTAGAGAGAAGGAGAAAGGGAGAGGAAGAGAGAGAGGGGAGACAGGGAGTGAGAGTGGGAGTCGGGGGGAGCGGGGTAGAGAGGGTGAGAGAGGGGTTAGAGAGAATGGGAGAGAGGGGGAGAGATGGGGAGCAAGGGAGAGAGGGTGGGAGAGGGGGGAAAGAGGAGAGAGGAGGAGAAAGGAGGAGAGGGAGAGATGGGGAGAGAGGGGTTGAGGGGGAGGGGAGATAGGGGAGAAAGGGAGGGAGAGAGGGACAGATGGGGAGAGGGGGTGAGTGGTGGGACGAGGGGAGGGAGGGGGAGGGACAGGGGGAGGGAGAGAGGGAGAGAGAGAGGGGGAGAGAAGGGGGGTGATGGGGGAGAGAGTGGGAGAAAGGAGAGGGAGAAAGAGAGAGAGAGTGTGGGAGAGAGGAAGTGAGAGGGGGGGAGTGATTGAGAGAGAGAGGGATAGATGTGGAGTGAGGGGGTGAGCATGGGAGAGAGAGAGGAGGAGAGGGCAGAGATGGGGAGTGGGGGAGGAGAGAGAGGGAGGGTGAGAGGGGGAGTGAAAGAGAGGGAGCGAGAGGGAGAGAGGGGTAGAGAGGGGAGAGAGGGTGGGAGTTGGGGAGAGAGGGGGATAAAGGGAGAGGGAGAGAGAGAGAGGGGGTGAGAGAGGGATAGAGAGGGGGAGAGGGGGAGAGAGGGGGGCGAAATGGAGAGAGAGGGAGAGGGGGGGAGTGAGGGGGAGAGAGGGAGAGACAGGAGGAGAGGAAAGAGAGGAGGAGAGAGGGGAGAGATGGAGAGACAGGAGGAGAGAAGGGAGAGAGAGGAGGAGAGGGAGAGAGAGAGAGAGAGATTTGGTTTTTTTTTTTTTTTTTTTAAATTTTTTATTTTTCACACCATAAATCACAATAGCCATGATATACACTTTTTCTTTTCCACACATTTACAGTGACTTTTTCTCCCTCCCCCCTCCCTCCTCCCAAGCCACCCCCCCATCCCTCCCCCCTCTCATCCATTTTAGTTATACAATCTAGGTTGCATTAATTCAGTTAGACAATGTTGTCATTCAACAAAAATACACCAGAAATTCTACTGAGTCCATTTTTTTCTTCTCTTCTCCTTCCATCAACTTAGGTAATGTTTGTTCCCGGTAGGTTTTCGCTATTGTATTTAATGTAAGGCTCCCATACTTGTTCGAATATTTCGATATTATTTCTTAAACTATATGTTATTTTTTCTAATGGAATACATTTATTCATTTCTATATACCATTGTTGTATTTTCAAATTATCTTCCAATTTCCAGGTTGACATAATACATTTTTTTGCTACAGCTAGGGCTATCTTAACAAATCTTTTTTGTGCATCCTCCAAGTCAATTCCAAATTCTTTATTTTTTATGTTACTTAGGAGAAAGATCTCTGGATTCTTTGGTATATTGTTTTCTGTTATTTTATTTAATATCTGATTGAGATCATCCCAAAATTTTTCTACTCTCTCACATGTCCAGATTGCATGAATTGTTGTTCCCCTTTCTTTTTTACATCGAAAACATCTATCAGATACTGTTGGGTCCCATTTATTTAACTTTTGCGGTGTAATGTATAGTCTGTGTAACCAATTATATTGTATCATACGCAGCCTCGTATTTATTGTATTTCTCATCGTTCCAGAGCATAACTTCTCCCATGTTTCCTTTTTTATCTTTATATTTAAATCTTGTTCCCATTTTTGTTTAGTTTTACCATTTGTTTCCTCATTCTCCTTTTCTTGCAGTTTAATATACATATTTGTTATAAATCTTTTGATTAACATTGTATCTGTAATCACATATTCAAGGTTACTTCCCTCTGGTAAACTCATATTGCTTCCTAATTTATCTTTCAAGTAGGATCTCAGTTGGTAATATGCCAGCGCTGTATCTCCAGTTATATTGTACTTATCTCTCATTTGTTCAAAGGATAAGAATCTACTTCCTGAAAAACAATTTTCTATTCTTTTAATCCCTTTTTTGTCCCATTTTCTAAAGGCAAGGTTGTCTATTGTAAAAGGGAGTAGCTTATTTTGCGTCAATATTAGTTTTGGTATTTGGTAATTTATTTTATTTCTTTCTACATGAATCTTCTTCCATATATTGAGGAGATGGTGTAATACTGGAGAAGTTCTATGTTGTACCAATTTTTCGTCCCATTTATATAATATGTGTTCAGGTATCTTTTCCCCTATTTTATCTAATTCTAGTCTCGTCCAGTCTGGTTTTTCCCTTGTTTGATAAAAATCTGATAGGTACCTTAATTGTGCGGCTCTATAATAATTTTTGAAGTTTGGCAATTGTAAGCCTCCTTGTTTATACCATTCTGTTAATTTATCTAGTGCTATCCTCGGTTTCCCCCCTCTCCATAAAAATCTCCTTATTATTTTCTTTAACTCTTTGAAGAATTTTTCTGTCAGTTGTATTGGCAATGCCTGAAATAAGTATAGTATCCTTGGAAAAATGTTCATTTTAATACAGTTTATCCTTCCTATCAGTGTTAGTGGTAGCTCTTTCCAATGCTCTAAATCGTCCTGTAATTTTTTCATTAGTGGATTGTAATTGAGTTTATATAATTGGCCTAGATATTTGTTTATTTGCACACCTAGGTATCTTATTGCCTGCATTTGCCATCTGAATGAGGATTCCTCCTTAAATTTTGAGAAATCCGCGTTATTCATAGGCATTGCTTCACTTTTATTTACGTTTATCTTGTATCCCGACACTTCTCCATATTCCTTCAATTTCTTATATAGTTCTTTTATTGATAGTTCTGGTTCTGTTAAGTACACTATCACATCATCCGCAAACAGACTGATTTTATATTCCCTGTCTTTTATTTTTATTCCTTTTATATTATTATCTATTCTTATCGATTCTGCTAGTGGTTCTATAGCTAGCGCAAACAATAATGGTGATAGTGGGCATCCCTGCCGCGTTGACCTGCTTAAGTTAAATTGCTTTGATACATGTCCATTTACTGTCACTTTCGCTAACGGTCCCTCATATAATGCTTTAATCCAATTAATAAACTTCTCCGGTAAACTGAATTTTTGCAATACTTTGAACAAGTAATTCCATTCTACTCTGTCGAAGGCCTTCTCTGCGTCTAAAGCAACTGCTACTGCCGGTGCTTTATTTCCTTCTACTGCATGAATTAAGTTAATAAATTTACAAATATTGTCTGTTGTGCGTCTTTTTTTGATAAATCCAGTTTGGTCTAAATTTACCATTTTCGGTACCTGTTCTGCTAATCTGTTTGCTCGTAGTTTAGCTATTATCTTATAATCTGTGTTTAGCAGAGATATTGGTCTATATGACGCTGGTGAGAGTGGATCTTTCCCTTGTTTTAGTATCACTGTAATTATTGCTGTTTTACATGAATCTGGTAAGTTTTGTGTCTCATCAATCTGGTTGATTACATCCAGGAGGGGCGGTATTATTAGGTCTTTAAATGTTTTGTAGAATTCTATTGGGAGTCCATCCTCTCCTGGTGTCTTATTATTTGGTAAATTTTTTATTATCTCTTGTATTTCTACTGTTCCAAATGGTTCTGTTAATTAATTTTGTTCCTCTATTTGTAGTTTTGGTAGTTCAATTTTAGTCAAAAATTCATCTATTTTCCCTTCTTTCCCTTCGTTTTCAGTTCGGTATAATTGTTCATAGAATTCTCTGAAGTTTTCCTTAATTTCTTTTGGATTATATGTAATTTGTTTGTCTTTTTTCCTTGTTGCCAATACCATTTTCTTAGTTTGCTCTGTCTTAAGCTGCCATGCTAAGATTTTGTGTGTTTTTTCACCTAGTTCATAATATTTCTGTTTTGTCTTCATTATATTCTTCTCCACCTTATATGTTTGTAATGTTTCATATTTTATTTTTTTATCCGCCAATTCTCTTCTTTTGGTTGTATCTTCCTTTATTGCTAATTTTTTTTCTATGTTTATTATTTCCCTTTCCAACTGCTCTGTTTCCTGATTATAGTCCTTCTTCATCTTGGTTGCATAACTTATTATTTGCCCTCTAATGAATGCTTTCATTGCGTCCCATAGTATAAACTTATCTTCCACTGATTCCGTATTTACTTCAAAGTACATTTTTAATTGTTTTTCAATAAATTCTCTAAAATCCTGTCTTTTAAGTAGCATGGGGTTTAATCTCCATCTATACATTCTTGGAGGGATGTCCTCTAGCTCTATTGCCAATAACAGGGGTGAGTGGTCCGATAATAGTCTAGCTTTATATTCCGTTTTCCTAACTCTCCCTTGAATGTGGGCTGATAACAGGAATAGGTCTATCCTTGAGTATGTTTTATGTCTAGTCGAGTAGTATGAGTATTCCTTTTCTTTTGGGTTTTGTTTCCTCCATATGTCCACAAGTTTCATTTCTTGCATTGATTTAATTATAAATTTGGTTACTTTGTTCTTCCTGTTAATTTTTTTCCCCGTTTTATCCATATTTGGATCCAAATTCAGGTTGAAATCCCCTCCTATTAGTATGTTCCCTTGCGTATTAGCTACCTTCAAAAAGATATCTTGCATAAACTTTTGATCTTCTTCGTTAGTAGATTCCAAAGTTCCGAATATATCTGACATTTTATCATAACATATCTCCCTGCTGGATCTATTATTTCCTCTTCTATTTTAAATGGCACATTTTTGCTAATTAATATAGCCACTCCTCTTGCTTTTGAATTATACGATGCTGCTGTTACATGTCCTACCCAATCTCTCTTTAATTTCTTGTGCTCCAATTCAGTTAAGTGTGTTTCTTGGACAAATGCTATATCTATTTTTTCCTTTTTCAGTAAATTTAGTAGTTTCTTCCTTTTAATTTGGTTATGTATTCCATTAATATTTAGAGTCATATAGTTCAGCGTAGCCATTTTATATTTTGTTTATCTTCTCTTTCCGTTTTTCCATCATTACCTTTCCTCCTTTTCCATTTCTGTTTTCTTATTTTCAACTCTTTACCAGACAACATTCCTACAACATCCAACATTTTCCTTATTCTCCTATTTCTATCTTCTTTATCCCCAATCTCCCCTTCCCCTCCTGAGTTGTCCTTTATCCCTTGTCGGACAACCACATCTCCCCTCTCCATTTGGATTTGCGAATCCACTCGCAAGCGTCAACTGATTTTGCAGTGACCGCTCTTTTCCCCCACCCAGCCCCCCCCAGAAAAGATTTCGCTTTTTATATGTCACAAAGGTCACTCTTTTAATTCCCTCCTTATTCTCTCTATTCCATTACCTTCCCTTATTAATTCTTGTCTATACTATCTATGTTTTCCTCTAATTACAGATACTTTCACATATGCCCATTGTCTCTATTCACTCTTATACCTCTTTACCCACATACATATAAATACGCTCTTCTTAATGATTTTAGTAATCTTACAGTTTGGGCAAGGTCTCTTACTGTTTTATTCTTGTTTTCCAGCCTTATCATGGCTTCTTTGACTTTCATTGGCACAACTCTGGTCCTCAGGTTGAAAAATGGCAACTACAGACTTCAAAGGTGATCAAAAGCTTGGAACTAAGTCTAGTTCTCTTCTACCTGTACCAACGAAGCAATTAAACATACCTAAGTCATCACAAACACCTGTGAAGCCCAATGTCCCAAACATTGAGGTGCCCTGAAATGAGGGATCTCGGCATAAAATGTGCTGTAATTTCTAGTCAAACCAAAATGTACACAAATAACCTTGAATAAAACCTGGAATGTGCACTTTAATCACGCGTGAATTGTTTGATTACAAATTTAAAACTGTGGAGCACTAGGAAAAAGAAAGAAAAAGTGTCTTTGTCCCAAACATTATGGAGGGCCCTGTACACACATTCACACACACAGACACAAATATACACATATGCGCACACGCATAGACACACAGACAGATCCGCACACACACACACACACACACACACACACACACACCAGAATTTTATCATGAGGCAGTGCTCTCTCCAGCACCATTTTGCATGCAATTTATCAGTTTTATGAACAAGTGCCTTGGCTGAGGCGAGATGTCTGGCACTTCATTTTCCACGGACAGACACAGGCACCAGCTTTGGAGGTTGTCTTGTCAGCAAATGCAATGAAGAGTAACTGTGTGACAGGGTCATCGAACAGGAGCAGTACGAGCTCATGCTGCCAGTCCTTGTGGATCCAGTATGCTAACATGCCCCACTCCCTCACCACACAGTTGGGTTTGCTGGAACACATCCCAGGAGGGGCAGCACAATGGCTGTGGATAGACAGAGTGGTGCATTACACTGTGTGCACTGATGGGTGTCTCTCCGTCCCACTCAATCAGGGGATGCCAATACACTGACCAGTATTTTTCCATCCCTCTCCCTCTGTACACAGAGCGGGGTCTCTCTATCCCTCTCTCTTGAGGTGGAGGGGGGTTGGGATATCAGTACACTGACCGGGGTCTCTCCATCCCTCTATCTCAGAAGGATATTTGTACACTGACCGGGGTCTCTCTATCTCTCTTTCTCGGGTGGTGGGAGGGGGGGGGATTATCAGTACACTGACCAGTGTCTCTCCATCCCACTCTCTTGGTGGGGAGGATATTTGTATACTGACCAGTGTCTCTCCATCCCTCTCTATCAGGGGGGATATCTGTACATTGATCAGTGTCTCTCTGTCCCTCCCCATCAGGGGAGATATCTGTACACTGACCAATGTCTCTCCATCCCTCTCTCTCAAGGGGATATCAGTGAGAGAAAGAGTGAGGGAGAGTGAGAGAGGATTTGAGAGAGAGGCAGATAGAGAGACAGAGGGAGAGAGATAGACAGAAAGAGAGAGAATGTGTTTGTGAGGTTGTACAGTCTGTCTCATGAGGTCCCAAATTCAGGTGCCCCAAGGATGTTATTACTGGGTTGTAAATAAAAGATTGGGCTGAGATCCCCCTGAATATTTCATCAATGTGGAGTGTGTGTGGAGACAGGTCATCAGTCATTCTGGGCCCTGTTCTCCTATAGTTAGGTCTGCGGGGTCTGTCCCTAAGGGGTGTGTGTGCACGTATGTGTGTGTCTGTGTGTTCGTGTGTGTATCTGTGTGTGTGTGTGTGTGTGTCTGCCTGTCTCTGTATGTGTGTGTCAATTTGCGTCTGTGTGCGTCTGTTTCTGTGTGTGTGTGTGTCTGTCTGTCTCTGCCTGTGTGTGTGTGTGTGTGTGTGTGTGTATGTGTCTGTCTGTGTGTGTGTCTGTGTGTGTATATACGTGTGTGATTCTCCAGCTCCCAATCAAACATCAATACTCCTTGGACACAATGTAACCAATTTTGATTTGCCCTCAATGCCCCTCCACATCACCCTCCAATGCTTCCATTCCCTCTAACTGTCCCCCTCCCTCCTCTATCCCTCTCTCCCCTCCTCCCCGCCATCCTCCCATCCCTCCTTGCTGCACCTTCCCCTCACTGCCCATTTCCTCCTCACCTGCTCCTCCCCTCTCACCATCCCTCCTCACTACCCCTCCCATTCACACCAGAGGAGGTAATAGAGACAGGGAGGGGTGTAGTGGACTGGAGGGGGTTACAGAGACAGGGAGGTGTGTAGGGGACTGGAGAGGGTTACAGAGATTGGAGGGGGTTGTGGGGATTGAGAGGTGTCACATCTTCGTTAACTGCTGGAGCAGGTCTGATGGTTCCTGCGGAGTGACAGAGCCAAGACAAAGTAGGCTCTTTAAAGCAGGGAAAACACCCGTCTGTAAAGGTTCTTCACATTTACAGCTCCGAGGCGCCAATACCAACCCTTCTCCACCACTCACAATGGATGTACAGCCGCTGTCAGCCAGCGACCCATCACCCCACACACCCCTCTCCCTCCATGACCCCCTCAGACAGGAGCAGTGGACAGGAGCCGTCAGGTAGCGGGGGCCAGCAGGGGCTGGTCAGAGCTGTTGGGGTGGCCAGTGCGGGCTGTCACAGCCTCACTGGGCTGCTTCGGCCTTTGGGGCCGCTAGCTGCGGCTCAAAACGTGGCAGAGGAATGGCCGTCTTCCCGACCCATAATCCCCACACACCTGGGTACCATAGAGCGGTTTCAGCTGCGTGGGTGCTTATGGGTCGGGAAGGCAGCCATTGCTCTGCCGCGTATTGATGATGGGTGGGGCTACGGCACCAGTCGTCCCACCTCCATCGGATCCAGAGGGTGGTATAGGTGCCTCTGGATATGAATGGGACGATGGAGCGGTGTTTTATGGCTGCTGTCTGAAAAGTACGTTTAAATTTTAGATCCACTCTTGTAGCCGGTATCCAGGTGGAGGCCTGACATGAAATCGCCTAGTGATTCCAGTAATCTCTTCTCAGATTGAAATTTAAAGATCGGTGGGTGTTAATTGGAAATGGCACATTACTGAAATAACTTGCATCCTGAGTCTCAAAAATTTCCAATGACGTTCCTGAAACAAATCTAATTTGGTGTGAATGTAGCCGGCCTTCTCCATTGCTGTGTTGAGTTGGTCAGGGCCAGTGAAAGACTTGGAATGTGCAAGGACATTCAAGTGGACTTTTTGAGATGACAGATCATGTCAGGAGGTGGAGGCACAGCAATCAGGCGAGGGAGAAGATTTGAAGATCTGCCAGAAGATTGGAGAGAGTCACAGTGTTCCACGGCAAGACACAGGCCCTACAACCCAACCCCTCCCTGCTGACCAAGAACCCCTACCTGAGCTGGTCCCCTTACCCTGCGTTCGGCCCATCTCCCTTTGCCATCCACAGACCCGTCCAAATTTCTGTTAAACGGTGTAATTGTCCCCACCTCCACCACTTCCAGCTCGTTCCACACACCCAGCACACTCTGTGTGAAGAAGGTGCCCCTCAGCCTCCTCCACACCAGCAGAAAGGTCCCAGCCTCTCCCTGTAACTCCAGCCCTCCAGTCTGAGTGGGGGGGGGGAGCAGACACTTATACCCCTCTCAATCTGTGTCTGCCTGTCTAGGGGCGCAGACACTGATCCAACTCTCTTTCTGTCTGTCTGGGGGGGCAGACACTGTTCCCCCTCTCTCTGTGTCTGCCTGTCTAGGGGCGCAAACACTGATCCCTCTTTCTGGCTGTCTGTCTGGGGTGGTAGACACTGATCCCCCTATCTCTCTGTCTGTCTGGGGGGGACAAACACTGATCCCCATCTCTGTCTGTCTGTCTGTCTAGGGTGGTGGTAGAGACACTGATCCCCCTCTCTGTCTGAGTGTCAAGGGGGGGGGCATACACTGATACCCCTCTCTGACTGTCTGTCTGGGGGGGCAGACACTGATCCACCTCTCTGTCTGTCTGGGGGGGCAGACACTGATCCCCCTCTCTCTCTCTGTCTGTCTATCTGGGGGGAAGACATTGATCCACCTCTGTCTGTCTGTCTGGGGTGAACACACTGATCCTCCACTCTGACTGTCTGTCTGTGGGGGGCCGACACTGATCCCCCCTCTCTCAATCAGTCTGGGGGGCAGCCACTGATCTCCCGCTCCCTCTTTCTGTCTCTCCGGAGGGGCAGACACTGATCCAATCTCTGTCTGTCTGGGGGGGTGGGGGGTCAGAGCAGACACTGATCCCCTTCTCTGTCAGAGAGAGGGGGATCAGTGTCTTCCCCCCAGACAGACAGACAGAGAGAGAGGGGGATCAGTGTCTGCTCCCCAGACAGACAGACAGAGAGAGAGAGAGGCTGATCAGTGTCTCCTCCACCACCCCAGACAGACAGAGAGAGAGGGTGATCAGTGTCTACACCCCAGACAGACGGACAGACAGAAATAGAGAGGGATCATTGTCTGCCCCACAAACAGACAGACAGAGAGAGAGGGGGATCAGTGTCTGCTCCCCAGACAGACAGACAGACAGAGAGAGAGGCTGATCAGTGTCTCCTCCTCCACCCCAGACAGACAGAGAGAGAGGGTGATCAGTGTCTACACCCCAGACAGACGGACAGACAGAAATAGAGAGGGATCATTGTCTGCCCCACAAACAGACAGACTGAGAGAGGGGGGGGATCAGTGTCCGCCCCCCAGAAAGACAGAGAGAAAGAAGGGGGGGGATCAGTGTCTTCCCCCCAGAAAGACAGACAGAGAGGGGGGGAAATCAGTGTCTGCCCCCCAGACAGACAGAGTGAGAGAGAGGGGGTTCAGTGTCTGACCCCAGACAGACCGGCAGAGAGGGGGATTGGTGTCTGACCCCCAGACAGAAAGACAGAGAGGGGGGAGGATCAGTGTCTCCCCCCCCCCAGACAGACAGACTGAGAGAGGGGGGGGTTCAGTGTCACCCCACCCAGCCAGACAGAGAGTGGGAGGGGGATCAGTGCCTGTCCCCCAGACAGACCAGCAGAGAGGGGGATTGGTGTCTGACCCCCAGACAGAAAGACAGATAGGGGGATCAGTGTCTGCACCCCCAGACAGAGAGACAAGGGATCAGAGTCTGCCCCCTCCACCAGACAGACAGAAAGAGAGGCTGATGAGTGTCTCCTCCATCACCCGAGACAGACAAAGAGAGAGAGAGAATGGGGTCAATGTCTGTCATCCTAGAGAGACAGACAGAGGGGGGGGGGGGAAACAGTGTCTGCGCCCGCAGACAGACAGAGAGAGAGTCGGGGGAATAAGTGTCTGCCCCGCAGATAGACAGCGAGAGAGAGAGAGAGAGGGGGGGGGAATCAGTGTTTACTCCCCCCAGACAGACATACAGAGAGGGGGATCAGTGTCTGCCCGCCAGACAGACAGACAGACAGACAGAGAGGGGGTTAAGTCTATGCCACCCCAAACAGAGAGCGAGAGAGTGGGATCAATGTCTGCCGCCCCCCGATACAGACAGATAGAGGGGGATCAGTGACACCCCACCACAGATAGACAGACAGAGAAGGGGATCAGTGTCTAACCCCTCCACCAGACAGACAGAGAGAGAGAGGGGGATCAGTGTCTCCTCCACCACCCCACAGAGAAGAGAGAGAGAGAGAGAGAGAGAGAGAGAGAGAGAGAGCGAGAGAGAGGGAGAGAGTGGGATCAATGTCTGCCACTGCAGACAGATAGACAGAGAGGGGGGATCAGTGTCTGCCACCCAGGCAGACATACAGATAGGGGATCAGTGTCTGCCCCCAGACGGACAGAGAGAGAGGGGGATAGGTGTCTGATCACCAGACAGACAATCAGAGAGAGGGATCAGTGTCTGCCCCTCCCCCCCTACCCGAGACAGACAGACAGAGGGGGGGGATCAGTGCCTGACCCCCTGACAGACATACATAGACAGGCATCAGTGTCTGACCCCCCAGACAGACAGACAGAGAGAGAGGAGGATCAGTGTCTGCTCCCTCAGAGACAAACAGAGAAGGGGATCAGTGACTGCCCTCCCCCAATACAGACAGAGAGAGAGGAGGATCATTGTCTGCCCCCCAGAAAGACAGACAGAGAGGTGGGGGGGAATCAGTGTCTGCCCCCCAGACAGACAGAGTGAGAGAGAGGGGGTTCAGTGTCTGCCCGCCAGACAGACAGACAGACAGACAGAGAGGGGATTAAGTCTATGCCACCCCAAACAGAGAGCGAGAGAGTGGGATCAATGTCTGCCGCCCCCCGATACAGACAGATAGAGGGGGATCAGTGACACCCCACCACAGATAGACAGACAGAGAAGGGGATCAGTGTCTGCCCACCCAGACAGGCAGACAGAGAGAGAGGGGGAACAGTGTCTGGCCCCCCTCTCAGATAGAGAGAGTTGGGGGGATCAGTGTCTGCCCCCCATACAGACAGACAGAGATGGGATCAGTGTCTGCCCCCTCTACCGACAGACAGAGAGATAGGGGGATCAGCATCTCCTCCACCACACCAGACAGACAGAGGGAGAGAGTGGGATCAATGTCTGCCCCTGGACAGACAGACAGAGAGTGGGATCAGTATCTATCCAACCAGACTGACAGAGAGAGAGAGAGGGGGGAATTCAGTGTCTGCCCCCCAGAGAGAGAGAGAGAGAGAGAGAGAGAGAGAGAGAGAGAGAGAGAGAGGGGAAGAGGGATAATTGTCTCCACCCCCCCAGTCAGACATACAGAGAGGGGGATCAGTGTCTGCCCCCTCCAACAGACAGACAGAGAGAGAGGCTGATCAGTGTCTCCTCTACCACCCGAGGCAGAGAGAGAGAGAGAGAGAGAGAGAGAGGGATCAATGTCTGCCACCCCAGACAGACAGAGAGAAAGAGGGATCAGTATCTGCCCAGACAGGCAGAGAGAGAGAGAGAGAGGGTGGGGGATCAGTGTCTGCCCCAGACAATCAGACAGAGAGGGGGGAGAATTTTGTCTGCCCCCCACACAGACAGACTGAGAGAGAGGGGGGTTCAGTGTCACCCCACCCAGCCAGACAGAGAGAGGGAGGGGGATCAGTGTCTGCCCCCCAGACAGACCGGCAGAGAGGGGGATCAGTGTGTGCTCCCCAGACAATCAGACAGAGAGGGGGGAGGATCAATGTCTCCACCCCAGACAGACAGACTGAGAGAGATGGGGTTCATTGTCACCCTACCCAGCCAGACAGAGGGAGGGGGATCAGTGTCACCCCACCCAGACAGCGAGAGAGAGAGGTGGATTAGTGTGTGCCCCCCCAGACAGACAGACAGGGCATCAGTGTCTGCCCCCTCCACCAGACAGACAGGGAGAGAGGCTGATCAGTGTCTCCTCCACCACCCGAGACAGACAGAGAGAGAGAGAGAGAGGGGGGGGGAATCAGTGTGTGCCTCCTCAGACAGATGGACAGAGAGGGGGATCAGAGTCTACCCTCAAGATAGACAGACAGAGAGAGGGGGATCAGTGTCTCCTCCACCATCCCAGACAGACAGAAAGAGGGAGAGAAAACGATCAATGTCTGCCCCCTGGACAGACAGACAGGGAGGGGGGGAATCAGTGTCTGCACACCCAGACATACAGAGAGAGAAAGGGGGGGGGGTTCAGTGTCAGCCCCCACACAGAGAGAGAGAGAGAGAGAGAGAGGGTGTTCAGTGTCTTCCCCCAGACAGACAGACAGAGAAGGGGATTGGTGTCTGAACACCAGACAGACAGGCAGCGAGGGTCATCAGTGTATGCCACCCCAAACAGAGAGAGAGAGAGTGGGATCAAAGTCTGCACCCCCCCACACCAGACAGACAAACAGAGGGGGAGGATCAGTGTCTGACCCCCAGACAGACAGACAGAGAGAGAAAGGGATCAGTGTCTCCTCCACCATCCCAGACAGACAGAGAGAGGGAGAGTGTGGGATCAATGTCTGCCCACTGGACAGACAGACAGAGAGGGGAGATCAGTGTCTACCCCTCAGGCAGACAGACAGTGAATTGGATCAGTGTCTGCCCCCCCCCCCACCAGACAGACAAACAGAGGTGAGGATCAGTGACTGAACCAGGCAGACATGCATAGACGGGGATCAGTGTCTGCTCCCCCACCCCACCAGACAGACAGACAGAGTGAGAGGGGGATCAGTGACACACCACCCAGCCAGAAAGAGAGAGAGGGGGATCAGTGTCTGCCCCCCAGACAGACAGACATACAGAGTGGGGGATGAATGTCTGCCCACCAGATCAACAGACAGAGAGTGGGATAAGTGTTTGCACCACCCAGAGAGACCGACAGAGCGAGAGGTGGTCAGTGTTTTCCCCCTCCACCAGACAGACGTAGAGAGAGGGGGATCAGTGTCTGCTCCCCCACCCCACCAGACAGACAGACAGAGTGAGAGGGGGATCAGTGACACACCACCCAGCCAGAAAGAGAGAGAGGGGGATCAGTGTCTGCCCCCCAGACAGACAGACATACAGAGTGGGGGATGAATGTCTGCCCACCAGATCAACAGACAGAGAGTGGGATAAGTGTTTGCACCACCCAGAGAGACCGACAGAGCGAGAGGTGGTCAGTGTTTTCCCCCTCCACCAGACAGACGTAGAGAGAGGGGGATCAGTGTCTCCTCCACCACCCGATACAGAGAGAGAGAGAGAGAGAGAGAGAGAGAGAGAGAGTGGGTTCAATGTCTGCCACCCCAGATAGACAGAGAGAGAGGAGGATCAGTGTCTGCCCCCGAGACAGACAGACTGAGAGAGAGTGGCATCTGTGTCACCCCACCCAGACAGGCAGACATAGAGAGGGGGGAACAGTGTTTGCCCCCCCCAGACAGATAGAGAAAGTGGGGGATCAGTGACTGCCCCCCCAGACAGACAGACAGAGAGGGGATCAGTGTCTGCCCCCTCCACCAGACTGACAGATAGATAGGGGGCATCAGTGTCTGCCCTCCAGATAGACAGATAGAGAGGGGGGGGATCAGTGTCTGCCCCCCCAGACAGATAGACAGCAGATCAGTGTTTGCCCCCTACACCAGACAGACAGAGAGGCTGATCAGTGTCTCCTCTACCACCCGAGGCAGACAGAGAGAGAGAGAGAGAGAGAGAGAGAGAGAGAGAGAGAGAGAGAGAGTGGGATCAATGTCTGCCATCCCAGAGAGACAGACAGAGAGGGGGATCAGTGTCTGCGCCAGCAGACAGACAGAGAGAAAGAGAGATCAGTATCTGCCCAGACAGACAGAGAGAGAAAGGGGGTTTCAGTGTCTGCCCCCATATTCAAACATACAAAAAGGGGGATCAGAGTCTGCCCCACAGACAGACAGACTGAGAGGAAGGGGCATCTGTGTCACCCCACCCAGACAGGCAGACATAGAGAGGGGGAGAACAGTGTCTGTCCCCCCAGACAGATAGAGAAAGTGGGGGATCAGTGACTGCCCCCCCAGACAGACAGAGAGGGGATCAGTGTCTACCCCCGCCACCAGACCAACAGAGAGATAGGAGGATCAGTGTCTGCCCCCAGACAGAGAGGGGGATAAGTGTCTGAGCACCAGACAGACAGACAGAGAGGGGGAATCAGTGTCTGACCACCCAGACTGACAGAGAGAGAGGTGGATATGTCTATGCAACCTAAACAGACAGAGAGAGAGAGTGGGATCAATGTCTGCCCCCCCCCCCGAGACAGACAAACAGAGGTGAGGATCAGTGACTGAACCAGGCAGACATGCATAGACGGGGATCAGTGTCTGCTCCCCCACCCCACCAGACAGACAGACAGAGTGAGAGGGGGATCAGTGACACACCACCCAGCCAGAAAGAGAGAGAGGGGGATCAGTGTCTGCCCCCCAGACAGACAGACATACAGAGTGGGGGATGAATGTCTGCCCACCAGATCAACAGACAGAGAGTGGGATAAGTGTTTGCACCACCCAGAGAGACCGACAGAGCGAGAGGTGGTCAGTGTTTTCCCCCTCCACCAGACAGACGTAGAGAGAGGGGGATCAGTGTCTGCTCCCCCACCCCACCAGACAGACAGACAGAGTGAGAGGGGGATCAGTGACACACCACCCAGCCAGAAAGAGAGAGAGGGGGATCAGTGTCTGCCCCCCAGACAGACAGACATACAGAGTGGGGGATGAATGTCTGCCCACCAGATCAACAGACAGAGAGTGGGATAAGTGTTTGCACCACCCAGAGAGACCGACAGAGCGAGAGGTGGTCAGTGTTTTCCCCCTCCACCAGACAGACGTAGAGAGAGGGGGATCAGTGTCTCCTCCACCACCCGATACAGAGAGAGAGAGAGAGAGAGAGAGAGAGAGAGAGAGTGGGTTCAATGTCTGCCACCCCAGATAGACAGAGAGAGAGGAGGATCAGTGTCTGCCCCCGAGACAGACAGACTGAGAGAGAGTGGCATCTGTGTCACCCCACCCAGACAGGCAGACATAGAGAGGGGGGAACAGTGTTTGCCCCCCCCAGACAGATAGAGAAAGTGGGGGATCAGTGACTGCCCCCCCAGACAGACAGACAGAGAGGGGATCAGTGTCTGCCCCCTCCACCAGACTGACAGATAGATAGGGGGCATCAGTGTCTGCCCTCCAGATAGACAGATAGAGAGGGGGGGGATCAGTGTCTGCCCCCCCAGACAGATAGACAGCAGATCAGTGTTTGCCCCCTACACCAGACAGACAGAGAGGCTGATCAGTGTCTCCTCTACCACCCGAGGCAGACAGAGAGAGAGAGAGAGAGAGAGAGAGAGAGAGAGAGAGAGAGAGAGAGAGAGAGAGTGGGATCAATGTCTGCCATCCCAGAGAGACAGACAGAGAGGGGGATCAGTGTCTGCGCCAGCAGACAGACAGAGAGAAAGAGAGATCAGTATCTGCCCAGACAGACAGAGAGAGAAAGGGGGTTTCAGTGTCTGCCCCCATATTCAAACATACAAAAAGGGGGATCAGAGTCTGCCCCACAGACAGACAGACTGAGAGGAAGGGGCATCTGTGTCACCCCACCCAGACAGGCAGACATAGAGAGGGGGAGAACAGTGTCTGTCCCCCCAGACAGATAGAGAAAGTGGGGGATCAGTGACTGCCCCCCCAGACAGACAGAGAGGGGATCAGTGTCTACCCCCGCCACCAGACCAACAGAGAGATAGGAGGATCAGTGTCTGCCCCCAGACAGAGAGGGGGATAAGTGTCTGAGCACCAGACAGACAGACAGAGAGGGGGAATCAGTGTCTGACCACCCAGACTGACAGAGAGAGAGGTGGATATGTCTATGCAACCTAAACAGACAGAGAGAGAGAGTGGGATCAATGTCTGCCCCCCCCCCCCGAGACAGACAAACAGAGGTGAGGATCAGTGACTGAACCAGGCAGACATGCATAGACGGGGATCAGTGTCTGCTCCCCCACCCCACCAGACAGACAGACAGAGTGAGAGGGGGATCAGTGACACACCACCCAGCCAGAAAGAGAGAGAGGGGGATCAGTGTCTGCCCCCAGACAGACAGACATACAGAGTGGGGGATGAATGTCTGCCCACCAGATCAACAGACAGAGAGTGGGATAAGTGTTTGCACCACCCAGAGAGACCGACAGAGCGAGAGGTGGTCAGTGTTTTCCCCCTCCACCAGACAGACGTAGAGAGAGGGGGATCAGTGTCTGCTCCCCCACCCCACCAGACAGACAGACAGAGTGAGAGGGGGATCAGTGACACACCACCCAGCCAGAAAGAGAGAGAGGGGGATCAGTGTCTGCCCCCCAGACAGACAGACATACAGAGTGGGGGATGAATGTCTGCCCACCAGATCAACAGACAGAGAGTGGGATAAGTGTTTGCACCACCCAGAGAGACCGACAGAGCGAGAGGTGGTCAGTGTTTTCCCCCTCCACCAGACAGACGTAGAGAGAGGGGGATCAGTGTCTCCTCCACCACCCGATACAGAGAGAGAGAGAGAGAGAGAGAGAGAGAGAGAGAGAGTGGGTTCAATGTCTGCCACCCCAGATAGACAGAGAGAGAGGAGGATCAGTGTCTGCCCCCGAGACAGACAGACTGAGAGAGAGTGGCATCTGTGTCACCCCACCCAGACAGGCAGACATAGAGAGGGGGGAACAGTGTTTGCCCCCCCCAGACAGATAGAGAAAGTGGGGGATCAGTGACTGCCCCCCCAGACAGACAGACAGAGAGGGGATCAGTGTCTGCCCCCTCCACCAGACTGACAGATAGATAGGGGGCATCAGTGTCTGCCCTCCAGATAGACAGATAGAGAGGGGGGGGATCAGTGTCTGCCCCCCAGACAGACAGACATAGAGAGTGGGGGTTCAATGTCTGCACCCCCAGACAAAGAGAGAATGGGAGTGTTTGCCACCCCCCCACCCAGAGAAACAGACATAGAGAAAGGGGGATCAGTGTCTGCCCACTCCACCAGACAGAGAGAGAGAGAAAGGGATCAGTGTCTCCTCCACCATCCGAGACAGAGAGAGAGAAAGGGAGAGAATGAGTGCGATCAATGTCTGCTACCACAGATAGACAGACAGAGATTGGGATCAGTGGAGAGAGAGAGAGAGAGAGAGAGAGAGAGAGAGAGAGAGAGAGAGAAAGAGGGGTGAAAAGTGACTGCCCCCAGACAGACAGACAGAGAGAGAGTGGCGGGGAAGGGGATCAGAGTCTGCCACCCAGACAGACAGACAGAGAGGGGATCAGTGTCTTCCCCCTGCACCAGACAGACAGAGAGATAGGTGGAATCAGTGACTGCCCCCCCAGACAGACAGACAGAGAGGGGGATCAGTGTCTGCCCCCTCCACCAGACCGCCAGAGAGATAGGAGGAATCAGTGTCTGCCCTCCAGATAGACAGACAGAGAGTGGGATAAGTGTTTGCACCATCCAGAGAGACAGACAGAGAGAGAGGGGGATCAGTGTCTGCCCACTCCACCATACAGTGAGAGAGAGAAGGGGATCAGTGTCTCCTCCACCACCGGACACAGAGAGAGAGAAAGAGAGAGAGAGAGAGAGAGAGAGAGAGAGAGAGTGAGAAAGAGAGAGAATGGGATCAATGTCTGCCACCCCAGACAGACAAACAGAGAGGGGGTGGATCACTGTATGCCACCCCAAACAGATAGAGAGAGTGGGGGCAAACAGATAGAGAGAGTGGGGGTTTCGTGTCTGCCTCCCCAGACAGACTGGCAGAGAGGGGATCACTGTCTGCCCCCTCCACTGGACAGACAGAGAGAGGGGGAGGATCAGTGTCTGCCCACCCCAGACAGACAGACAGAGAGGGGGAACAGTGTCTGCCCCCCAGACAGATAGAGTGGGTGAATTAGTGTCTGCCTCCTGAGACAGACAGAAAGGGGATCAGTGTCTATCCCCTCCACCAGACAGACAGAGAGAGATGGGGATCAGTGTCTCCTCCACCACCCCAGAGAGAGAGAGAGAGAGAGAGAGAGAGTGAGAGAGAGAGAGAGAGAGAGAGAGAGAGAGAGAGAGAGAGAGAGAGAGTGGGATCAATGTCTGCACCCCCCAGACAGACAGGGAGTGGGATCAGTGTTTCCCCCCTGAGACAGACAGACAGAGGGGGAGAAAAATCAGTGTCTGAACCCCAGACACGCAGACAGAGAGGGCGATCAGTGTCTGTTCCCCAGGTAGACAGACAGAGAGAGGGGGGGAACACTGTATGCCACCCCAAACAGATAGAGAGAGTGGGGGCAAACAGATAGAGAGAGTGGAGGTTTCGTGTCTGCCTTCCCAGACAGACTGGCAGAGAGTGGATCAGTGTCTGCCCCCTCCACCGGACAGACAGAGAGAGGGGGGATCAGTGCCTGACCCCCAGACAGACATAAATGGAGGGGGATCAGTGTTTGCCCTCCAGATAGACAGAAATAGAGGGGGATCAGTGTCACCCGACTCAGCCAAACAGAGAAAAATTGGGATCAGTGTCTGCCCTCCAGACAGACAGACTGAGAGAGGGGGGATGAGTGTCTGTCCTCCAGATAGACAGACAGAGAGGGGTATCAGTGTCACTCCACCCAGCCAGACAGAGAGAGAGGGGGATCAGTGTCTGCTCCCTCAGAGACAAACAGAGAGGGGGATCAGTTCCATCAATCCCGCCCCAGACAGACGGGGAGAGAGAGTGTGGGATCAAAGTCTGCCACCACAGACAGACAGTCAGAGAGGGGGAACAGGGTCTGCCCCCAAGACAGATAGAGAGAGTGGGGGAATTAGTGTCTGCCTCCTCAGACAGACAGAAAGGGGATCAGTGTCTATCCCGTACACCAGACAGACACAGAGAGAGGGGGGGATCAGTGTCTCCTCCTGCACCCCAGACAGAGAGAGAGAGAGAGAGAGAGAGAGAGAGAGAGAGAGAGAGAGAGAGAGAGAGTGGGATCAATGTCTGCCCCCCACCAGACAGACAGGGAGTGGGATCAGTGTTTCCCCCCTGAGACAGACAGACAGAGGGGGGGAAAATCAGTGTCTGAACCCCAGACAGGCAGACAGAGAGGGGGGATCAGTGTCCGTCCCCCAGGTTGACAGACAGAGAGAGGGGGTGGTCACTGTATGTCACCCCAAACAGATCGAGAGAGTGGGGGCAAACAGATAGAGAGAGTGGGGGTTTAGTGTCTGCCTCCCCAGACAGACTGGCAGAGAGGGGATCAGTGACTGCCCCCTCCACCAGACAGACAGAGAGAGAGGGGAATCAGTGTTTGCTCTCCAGACAGACATACTGAGAGAGGGGGGGATCTGTGTCTACCTCCAGACAGACAAGCAGACATAGAGTGGGGGATCAGTGACTGCCCCCTCCACCGGAGAGACAGAGAGAGGGGGGATCAGTGTCCGCCCCCCAGACAGACAGACTGAGAGAGCGGGCGGATCAGTGTCTGTCCTCCAGATAGACAGACAGAGAGGGGTATCAGTGTCACTCCACCCAGCCAGACAGAGAGAGAGGGGGATCAGTGTCTTCCCCCAGAGAGAGAGAGATTGGGGGATCAGTGTCTGACCCCCCAGACAGACAGACAGAGAGAGAGGAGGATCAGTGTCTGCTCCCTCAGAGACAAACAGAGAGGGGGATCAGTTCCATCAATTCCCCCCCCAGACAGACGGAGAGAGAGAGTGTGGGATCAAAGTCTGCCACCACAGACAGACAGACAGAGAGGGGGAACAGTGTCTGCCCCCAAGACAGATAGAGGGAGTGGGGGAATTAGTGTCTGCCTCCTCAGACAGACAGAAAGGGGATCAGTGTCTAACCCCTCCACCAGACAGACAGAGAGAGAGAGGGGGAATAGTGTCTCCTCCACCACCCCAGAGAGAGAGAGAGAGAGAGAGAGAGAGAGAGAGAGAGAGAGAGAGAGAGAGAGAGAGTGGGATCAATGTCTGCTCCCCCCCCCCCCTAGACAGTCAGCGAGTGGGATCAGTGTTTTCCCCCTGATACAGACAGACAGAGGGGGGGAAAAAATCAGTGTCTGAACCCCAGACAGGCAGACAGAGAGGGGGATCAGTGTCTGTCCCCCAGGTAGACAGACAGAGAGAGGGGGGGGATCAGTGTATGCCAAACCAAACAGATCGAGAGAGTGGGTGCAAACAGATAGAGAGAGTGGGGGTTTCGTGTCTGCCCCCTCCACCGGACAGACAGAGAGAGGGGGGGATCAGTGTCTGCTCACCAGACAGACATACTGAGAGAGGGGTGGATCTGTGTCTACCTCTAGACAGACAAGCAGACATAGAGAGGGGGAACAGTGACTGCCCTCCCCCAAACAGACAGAGAGAGAGGAGGATCATTGTCTGCCGCCCCGACAGACACAATGAGAGAGAGGGGGATCAGTGTCTGCCCCCAGACGGACAGAGAGAGAGGGGGATAGGTGTCTGATCACCAGACAGACAAACAGAGAGAGGGATCAGTGTCTGCCCCCCCCCCCACCTGAGACAGACAGACAGAGAGGGGGATCAGTGCCTGACCCCCTGACAGACATACATAGACAGGCATCAGTGTCTGACCCCCAGACAGACAGACAGAGAGAGAGGAGGATCAGTGTCTGCCCCCAGATAGTGAGAGATTGGGGGAACAGTGTCTGACCCCCCAGACAGACAGACAGAGAGAGAGGAGGATCAGTGTCGGCTCCCTCAGGGACAAACAGAGAGGTGGATCAGTTCCATCAATCCCCCCCCACACAGACGGGGAGAGAGAGTATGGGATCAAAGTCTGTCACCCCAGACAGACAGACAGGGAGGGGAAACAGTGTCTGCACCCAAGACAGATAGAGAGAGTGGGGAAATTAGTGTCTGCCTCCTCAGACAGACAGAAAGGGGATCAGTGTCTATCCCCTCTACCAGACAGAGAGAGAGAGAGAGAGAGAGGCGGATCAGTGTCTCCTCCTCCACCCCAGACAGAGAGAGAGAGAGAGAGAGAGAGAGAGTGGGATCAATGTCTGCCCCCCCCACCGACACAGACAGACAGAGGGGGAATCAGAGCCTGACCACCAGACAGACATAAATAGAGGGGGTTCAGTGTCTGCACTGCAGATCGACAGACAGAGAGGGAATCAGTGTTTGCCCCCTCCACTTGACATACATAGAGAGGGGGATCAGTTTCCCCTCCACCACCCGAGACACAGAGAGAGAGAGAGAGAGAGAGAGAGAAAGAGAGAGAGAGAGAGAGAGAAAGAGAGAGAGAGAGAGAGAGAGTGGGATCAATGTCTGCCCCCCCCCCCCCCAGACAGTCAGGGAGTGGGATCAGTGTTTGCCCCCTGAGACAGACAGACAGAGGGGGGAAAAAATCATTGTCTGAACCCCAGACAGGCAGACAGAGAGGGGGATCAGTGTCTGTCCCCCAGGTAGACAGACAGAGAGAGGGGGGGATCACTGTATGCCACCCCAAACAGATCGAGAGAGTGGGGGCAAACAGATAGAGAGAGTGGGGGTTTCGTGTCTGACTCCCCAGACAGACTGGCAGAGAGGGGATCAGTGTCTGCCCCCTCCACCGGACTATCAGAAAGAGGGGGGGATCAGTGTCTGCTCTCCAGACAGACATACTGAGAGAGGGGGGGGATATGTGTCTACCTCCAGACAGACAAGCAGACATAGAGAGGGGGAATAGTGACTGCCCTCCCCCAAACAGACAGAGAGAGAGGAGGATCATTGTCTGCCACCCAGACAGACAGAATGAGAGAGAGGGGGATCAGTGTCTACCTCCAGACAGACAGATAGAGAAAGTGGAGTAACAGTGACTGCCCCCTCAGACAGACAGAGAGAGAGAGAGCAGTATAAGTGTATGCCACCCCAAACGGATAGACAGAGACTGGGATCAATGTCTGCCCCCAGCCAACACAGACAGACAGAGGGGGGGATCAGAGCCTGACCCCCAGACAGACATAAATAGAGGGGGTTCAGTGTCTGCCTTGCAGATCGACAGACAGAGAGGGAATCAGTGTTTGCCCCTCTCCACATGACATACATAGAGAGGGGGATCAGTTTCTCCTCCACCTCCCGAGACACAGAGAGGAGAGAGAGAGAGAGAGAGAGAGAGAGAGAGAGAGTGGGATCAATGTCTGCCACTGCAGACAGACAGACAGAGAGGGGGGATCAGTGTCTGCCACCCAGACAGACATACAGATAGGGGATCAGTGTCTGCCCACAGACGGACAGAGAGAGAGGGGGGATAGGTGTCTGATCACCAGACAGCATAACAGAGAGAGGGATCAGTGTCTGGCCCCCCCCCCCCAACCGAGACAGACAGACAGAGGGGGGGATCAGTGCCTGACCCCCCTGACAGTCATACATAGACAGGCATCAGTGTCTGCACGCCCCCGGACAGACAGACAGACAGACAAACAGGGTGAGAGGGTGAATTAGTGACACCCCACCCAGCCAGAAACAGAGAGAGGGAGATCAGTGTCTGCCCCCAGACAGTGAGTGAGGGCGATAGGTGTCTCACCACCAGACAGACAAACAGAGAGAGGGATCAGTGTCTGCCACCCCCCACCCGAGACAGACAGACAGAGAGGGGGATTAGTGCCTGACCCCCAGACAGACATAAATGGAGGGGGATCAGTGATTGCCCTCCAGATAGACAGACATAGAGGGGCATCAGTGTCACCCGACCCAGCCAAACAGAGAAAAAATTGGGATCAGTGTCTGCCCCCCAGACAGACAGACTGAGAGAGAGGGGAGATCAGTGTCTGTCCTCCAGATAGACAGACAGAGAGGGGTATCAGTGTCACCCCACCCAGCCAGACAGAGAGAGAGGGGGATCAGTGTTTGCCCCCAGACAGAGAAAGATTGGGGGATCAGTGTCTGACCCCCTCAGACAGACAGACAGAGGGAGCAGTATAAGTATACGCCACCCCGAACAAACAGAGAGAGAATGGGATCAATGTTGCTCTCCCCCACCCCGAGACAGACAGACAGAGTGGGGGGGGATCAGTGCCTCACCCCCAGACAGACATACATAAGAACGGGATCAGTGTCTTCCCACCCAGACAGACAGACAGAGAGAGAGGAGGATCAGTGTCTGCTCCTCAGAGACAGACAGAGAGGGGGATCAGTTCCGTCAATCCCCCCACCCCCCAGACAGACAGGGAGAGAGAGTGTGGGATCAAAGTCTGCCACCCCCAGACAGACAGACAGAGAGGGGTAATCAGTGTCTACTGCCCCATACAGACAAACAGAGAGAGGGAACAGTGTCTGCCCCCCAGACAGATAGAGTGGGTGAATTAGTGTCTGCCTCCTCAGAGAGACAGAAAGGGGATCAGTGTCTATCCCCTCCACCAGACAGACACAGAGAGAGGGGGATCAGTGTCTCCTCCACCACGCCCAGAGAGAGAGAGAGAGAGAGAGAATGTGAGAGAGAGGGACAGAGAGAGAGGAGAGAGAGACTAGAAGAAGAGAGAGAGAGAGGAGAGAGAGAGAGAGATAGATAGAGTGATAGAGTAGAGAAGAGAGAGAGAAGGGGAGAGAGAGAGAGAGAGTGGTATCAATGTCAGCCCACCCCCAGACAGACAGGGAGTGGGATCAGTGTTTCCCCCCTGATACAGACAGACAGAGGGGGGGAAAAATCAGTGTCTGAACCCCAGACAAGCAGACAGAGAGTGCGATCAGTGTCTGATCCAAGGTAGACAGACAGAGAGAGGGGGGGGTCACTGTATGACACCCCAAACAGATAGAAAGAGTCGGGGGACAAACAGATAGTGTAGGGGTTTCATGTCTGCCTTCCCAGACAGACTGGCAGAGAGTGGATCAGTGTCTGCCCCCATCCAGCGGACAGACAGAGAGAAGGGGCGGATCAGTATCTGCTCTCCAGACAGACATACTGAGAGAGAGGGGGATCTGTGTATCCCCACCCAGACAAGCAGATCTTAGAGAGTGGGAACAATGACTGCCCCCAGACGGACAGAGGGAGAGGGGGATAGGTGTCTGATCACCAGAAAGACAGACAGGAGAGGGGGATCAGTGCCTGAATCCCAGACAGACATACATGGACAGGGATCAGTGTCTGCACGTCCCCAGACAGACAGACAGAGTGTGAGAGCGAGAATTAGTGACACCCCACCCAGCCAGAAAGAGAGAGGGGGGGGATAGGTGTCTGACCACCAGACAGACAAACAGAGAGAGGGATCAGTGTCTGCCCCCCCACCACCCGAACTGACAGACAGAGGGGGGGCTCAGTGCCTGACCCCAGACAGACATAAATAGAGGGGGATCAGTGTCTGCCCTCCAGACAGACAGACTGAGAGAGAGGGGGAATCAGTGTCTGTACTCCAGATAGACAGACAGAGAGGGGTATCAGTGTCACACCACCCAGCCAGACAGAAGAGAGAGGGGGATCAGTGTCTGCCACCAGAGAGACAGACAGAAATAGAGGGGGATCAGTTTTTGCCCCCCTGCACCAGACATATACAGACGAGAGGGGGATCAGTTTCTCCTCCACCACCCAAGACAGAGAAATAGAGAGAGAGTGGGGGGGAGAGAGAGTGAGAAGAGAGAGAGAGGAGACTATGAGAGAGAGAGTAGAGAGAGAGATAGAGATAGAAAGAGAGAGAGTGGGATCAATGTCTGCCCCACATACAGACAGACAGAGAGGGGAATCAGTGTCTGCCCCCAGACAGACAGTCTGAGAGAGAGGGGGGATCATTGTCTGTCCTCCAGATTAGACAGACAGAGAGAGGGGTATCAGTGTCACTCCCACCCAGCCGGACAGAGGATGAGAGGGGGATCAGTGTCTGCCCCCACACAGAGATAGATTGGGGGATCAGTGTCTGACCCCCCAGACAGACAGACAGAGAGAGAGGAGGATCAGTGTCTGCTCCCTCAGAGACAAACAGAGAGGGGGATTCAGTTCCATCAATCCCCCCCCAGACAGACGGGGAGAGAGAGTGTGGGATCAAAGTCTGCCACCCCAGACAGACAGACAGAGAGGGGGAACAGTGTCTGCCCCCAAGACAGATAGAGAGAGTGGGGGGAATTAAAGAGTGTCTGCCTCTTCAGACAGACTGAAAGGGGATCAGTGTCTATCCCCTCCACCAGACAGACAGAGAGAGAGAGGGGGATCAATGTCTCCTAAACCACCCCAGATTGAGAGAGAGAGAGAGAGAGAGAGAGAGAGAGAGAGAGAGAGACGAGAGACTGAGAGAGAAGAGAGAGTTGGATCAATGTCTGCCACTGCAGTCAGACAGACAGAGCGGGGGGATCAGTGCTGACCCCCAGACAGACATAAATGGAGGGGGGATCAGTGTTTGCCCTCCAGATAGACAGACTTAGAAGGGGGATCAGTGTCACCCGACCCAGCCAAACAGAGAAAAATTTGGATCAGTGTCTGCCCCCCAGACAGACAGACTGAGAGAGAGGGGGGATCATTGTCTGTCTTCCAGATAGACAGACAGAGAGGGGTATCAGTGTCACTCCACCCAGCCGGACAGAGGGAGAGGGGGATCAGTGTCTGCCCCCACACAGAGATAGATTGGGGGATCAGTGTCTGACCCCCCAGACAGACAGACAGAGAGAGAGGAGGATCAGTGTCTGCTCCCTCAGAGACAAACAGAGAGGGGGGATCAGTTCCATCAATCCCCCCCCAGACAGACGGGGAGAGAGAGTGTGGGATCAAAGTCTGCCACCCCAGACAGACAGACAGAGAGGGGGAACAGTGTCTGCCCCAAGACAGATAGAGAGAGTGGGGGAATTAGTGTCTGCCTCTTCAGACAGACAGAAAGGGGGATCAGTGTCTATCCCCTCCACCAGACAGACAGAGAGAGAGAGGGGGATCAATGTCTCCTAAACCACCCCAGACAGAGAGAGAGAGAGAGAGAGGAGACGAGAGAGATGAGAGACCGAGAGAGACTGAGTGAGAGAGAGAGAGAGTTGGATCAATGTCTGCCACTGCAGTCAGACAGACAGAGCGGGGGGATCAGTGCCTGACCCCCAGACAGACATAAATGGATGGGGATCAGTGTTTGCCCTCCAGATAGACAGACATAGAGGGGGATACGTGTCACCCCGACCCAGTCAAACAGAGAAAAAGTGGGATCAGTGTCTGTCCCCCAGACAGACAGACTGAGAGAGTGGGTGGATCAGTGTCTGTCCTCCAGATAGACCGACAGAGAGGGGTAATCAGTGTCAGTGCAACCAGCCAGACTGAGAGATAGGGGGGATCAGTGTCTGTACTCCAGATAGACAGACAGAGAGAGGTATCAGTGTCACCCCACCCAGCCAGACAGAGAAGAGAGGGGGGGTGATCAGTGTCTGCCCCCAGACAGAGAGAAAGATTGGGGGATCAGTGTCTGACCCCTCAGACAGACAGACAGAGAGAGGGCAGTATAAAGTATACGCCACCCCGAACAAACAGAGAGAGAATGGGATAAATGTCTGCCACCCCCCGAGACAGGACAGACAGAGGGGGGGATCAGTGCCTCACCTCCCCCACACAGACATACATAGAACGGGATCAGTGTCTGCCCACCCAGACAGACAGACAAAGGGAGAGGAGGATCAGTGTCTGCTCCCTCAGAGACAGACAGAGAGGGGGATCAGTTCTGTCAATTCCCCCCCCCCCCAGACAGACACGGGGCGAGATGTGGGATTAAAGTCTGCCACCCCAGAAAGACAGACAGAGAGGGGGGGGGGATCAGAGTCTGCCCAACCAGACAGACAGACAGAGAGGGTAATCAGTGTATACTGCCCCATACAGACAAACAGAGAGGGTGAACAGTGTCTGCCCCCCAGAAAGATAGAGTGGGTGAATTAGTGTCTGCCTCCTCAGACAGACAGAAAGGGGAACAGTGTCTATCCCCTCCACCAGACAGACAGACAGAGATGGGAATCAGTGTCTCCTCCACCACCCCAGAGAGAGAGAGAGAGAAAGAGAGAGAGAGGGAGAGGTAGAGAGAGAGAGAGAGGAGAGAGAGATTAGAGAGAGAGAGAGAGAGAGAGAGAGATAGAGAGTGGGATTAATGTCTGCCCCCCTCAGACAGACAGGGAGTGGGATCATTGTTTGCCCCCTGAGACAGACAGACAGAGGGGGGGAAAAATCAGTGTCTGAACCCCAGACAGGCAGACAGAGAGGGCGATCAGTGTCTGTTCCCCAGGTAGACAGAAAGAGAGAGGGGGCGATCACTGTATGCCACCCCAAACAGATAGAGAGAGTGGGGGTAAACAGATAGAATAGGGGTTTCATGTCTGCCTTCCCAGACAGACTGGCAGAGAATGGATCAGTGTCTGGCCCCCTCCACCGGATAGAAGAGAGAGGGGGGATCAGTGCCTGACCCCCAGACAGACATAAATGGATGGGGATCAGGTGTTTGCCCTCCAGATAGACAGACATAGGGGGATCAGTGTCACCCGACCCAGCCAAACAGAGAAAAAGTGGATCAGTGTCTGCCCCCCAGACAGACAGACTGAGAGAGAGGGGGGATCAGTGTCTGTCCTCCAGATAGACAGACAGAGAGGGGTATCAGTGTCACCCCACCCAGCCAGACAGAGAGAGAGGGGATCAGTGTCTGCCCCAAGACAGAGAAAGATTGGAGATCAGTGTCTGACCCCCTCAGACAGACAGACAGAGGGAGCAGATTAAGTATACGCCACCCCGAACAAACAGAGAGAGAATGGGATCATGTCTGCTCTCCCCCACCCCGAGACAGACAGACAGAGGGGGGGGATCAGTGCCTCACCCCCAGACAGACATACATAGAACGGGATCAGTGTCTACCCACCCAGACAGACAGACAGAGAGAGAGGAGGATCAGTGTCTGCTCCCTCAGAGACAGACAGAGAGGGGGATCAGTTCCGTCAATCCCCACACCCCCCAGACAGACAGGGAGGAGAGAGTGTGGGATCAAAGTCTGCCACCCCAGACAGACAGACAGAGAGGGGTAATCAGTGTCTACTGCCCCATACAGACAAACAGAGAGGAGGGAACAGTGTCTGCCCCCAGACAGATAGAGTGGGGTGAATTAGTGTCTGCCTCCTCAGAGAGACAGAAAGGGGATCAGTGTCTATCCCCTCCACCAGACAGACACAGAGAGAGGGGGATCAGTGTCTCCTCCACCACCCCAGAGAGAGAGAGAGAGAGAGAGAGAGAGAGAGGAAGAGAGAGAAGAGAGGGGGGACGAGAGAGAGAGAGAGAGAGATAGAAAGAGAGAGAGAGAGAGAGATAGATAGAGTGTGAGAGAGAGAGAGAGAGAGAGAGAGAGAGAGAGAGTGGTATCAATGTCAGCCCCCCCCAGACAGACAGGGAGTGGGATCAGTGTTTCACCCCTGATACAGACAGACAGAGGGGGGGAAAAATCAGTGTCTGAAACCCAGACAAGCAGACAGAGAGTGCGATCAGTCTGATCCCCAGGTAGACAGACAGAGAGAGAGAGGGGGGTCACTGTATGCCACCCCAAACAGATAGAAAGAGTGGGGCAAACAGATAGTGTAGGGGTTTCATGTCTGCCTTCCCAGACAGACTGGCAGAGAGTGGATCAGTGTCTGCCCCCTCCAGCGGACAGACAGAGAGAGGGGGGATCAGTATCATGCTTCTCCAGACAGACATACTGAGAGAGAGGGGGATCTGTGTATCCCCACCCAGACAAGCAGACTTAGAGAGTGGGAACAATGACTGCCCCCAGACGGACAGAGGGAGAGGGGGATAGGTGTCTGATCACCAGAAAGACAGACAGAGAGGGGGATCAGTGCCTGAATCCCAGACAGACATACATGGACAGGGGGTAGTCAGTGTCTGCAGTCCCCAGACAGACAGACAGAGTGAGAGCAAGAATTAGTGACACCCCACCCAGCCAGAAAGAGAGAGGGGGGGATAGGTGTCTGACCACCAGACAGACAAACAGAGAGAGGGATCAGTGTCTGCCCCCCACCACCCGAACTGACAGACGGAGGGGGGGGCTCAGTGCCTGACCTCAGACAGACATAAATAGAGGGGGATCAGTGTCTGCCCCTCCAGACAGACAGACTGAGAGAAAGGGGGGATCAGTGTCTGTACTCCAGATAGACAGACAGAGAGGGGTATCAGTGTCACACACCCAGCCAGACAGAGAGAGAGGGGGATCAGTGTCTGCCCCCAGAGAGACAGACAGAAATAGAGGGGGATCAGGTTTTGCCCCCTGCACCAGACATATACAGAGAGAGGGGGATCAGTTTCTCCTCCACCACCCAAGACAGAGAAATAGAGAGAGAGTGGGGGGGGAGAGAGAGAGAGAGAGAGAGAGAGAGAGAGAGAAAGAGAGAGAGTGGGATCAATGTCTGCCACCACATACAGACAGACAGAGAGGGGAATCAGTGTCTGCCCCCAGACGGACAGAGAGAGGGTGGGATAGTGTCTGACCACCAGACAGACAAACAGAGAGAGGGATCAGTGTCTGCCCCCCCCACCCGAGACAGACATAA